>NC_031769.1:147485239-147503004 GCF_001522545.3 Parus major
TTGTTAGCCATTTTACCCCTTTACTATCATAGTGCACATAGCTCCTTGTACCTTGTAATGCTGATAAGAAAAAATAAACAACTGAGAACGAACGAGAGAACGTCCTCGCCTCCCGTCTCATCAATCTTCAGTTCAAAGGGAAAAGAACCCAAAACAAAAGTCCTATAAAGGGACATCTTAGTGGATGCCAAACAAAGCACTGCCACATCTGCAGCCTTTTCTGCCACTCTCCTCATCTGTGCACCTTCTCACTGTGGTGTTTTGGGCTCCTACCAGGGCTCTGCCTCCCCCTCCTTCTCTTTAGAGCTGTGAAAATATTTTTGCTGCTCAAGCCATAGCAGCAGATGGTTCTTTACTTTCATCATCATTGTTGCAGTGTGGTCTTTTTCCCAGATTCTGGAACTGTCAGTTTCACACATCCTGTCTTCAATGTTTGTTAGGATGCAAAACCAGTGGCAGGTCTGAAAACAGTTTATGTCCTACCCATGCAGACCTCACTGCCAAACTCAGTGCAAACCCTGGTAGAAGACTTCTGCTGAATTTTCATGTGTGCTTCAAATTATCTCCAAAACCTGTGAGGCCCAACCTTCTAATGATCAGTGCTTTGGAAAACAATGCAGAATCCAATTGTATTTTCCTTTTTTACATGATCATCTCATAGCACAGAACTACCAATACATATTTTTCCCTGATTTTCATTTCTTTCTGCTCTGCCCCCAGCCTGACTTTGTGCACAGCCACTGATGCTTCCAGGTCTATGTGATGGAGCATGGACTTACCCTGGGGCCTCAAACCCTTCAGAGGGACACCTGCAGCACAGACACAGACACAGCCATGTCGAGATGTACCTGCTGTGGCTGGGCTGATTCATTCATGGCCAGAGACATTTCAGGGGTCCTGCTCCCATGTGGACTCATCCACAGGTCGCTGTCCCTCCAGCTCAAGTTCATGCTGGAGTTCCAGCCTGGCCAGTGGAGCAGCACAGGAGCAGCAGTGACTCCCTGGCCATCTGCCAGGGCAGGAACATCCCTGCTGCTGCTCTCAGAGCATTCCCAGCACAGTCAGATGAGGAGCAGAGCAGCAATGCAGCGAGCAGTGGAAGAAAAGAGCAGCCACTAACAAGCACTGGGCTTGAATAGACAGGCAAACGAGTCCCATGACAAGCACAGGAGCTGTCAATTAACAGCTAAACAGCAATAACAGCTCGATCCAGCATATGCCAATCAAGTCTGTTGCTATCTGGAACCTTCCAAGTCCTGTGCTGGGTGCCAAAAAGGGCTGGTGTAGATTAACCCCAGGCAGCAACGCAGCCCCACACAGCCACTCGCTCATTCCCTGCTGGAGGGATGGGGAAAAGAATTGGATGGAAAGTGGGATAACTCATAGGTTGACACAAAGACAGTTTAATAGGTAAAGAAAATGCATGCAAAGAAAAGCAAGGAATTAATTCACTACTTTCCCTGGGCAGGCAGGTGTTCAGCCATTCCCCAGCTCCATCACACATAGCAGTGGCTTGGGAAGACAAACTCCACCACTCCAAATGTGCCCCCTGTCCTGCTTCTCACCCAGATTTATAGTCAAATATGGTGCACTGGGGTCTGGAATATCCCTTGAATCACTCAGGGTCAGCTGTGCTGTCTGTATCCCCTCCCAACTCCTTGTGCACCCCTGCCCACTCACTTGGGGGGTGAGGAACAGAAAAGACCTTGACTCTGTAAACTCTGCTCAATAGCAGAAACAACTCTGTCTTATCAGCATTGTCTTCATTAAAAATCCCTAACACAGCCCCATATTATCTCCTGTGAAAAAAATTAACCCTAGCCCAGCCCAAACCAGCACAGCTGTCCAGATTCTGATCTTCCCACAGCAGAACTGTCCCTCCTGAGGAGCTGGGCACCGAGCAGGCAGGAGAAAATCTCAGCTGCACTCCACTAATTGAAGGATGATTAATGGCCTGTGAACATGAGCTGTACAGAGATTTAACAACCTGCTAAAAGCTTGTACAGCTCAGGGGAATCACGTCAAGGGTGATTCCTCAAAGATGCTGCCATAACATTTCTTTCCCAGGGAGGGATTTTTACTCTCCCTTGTCCTATTCAGTGATTATTTCTGGTTCTGGGCTCCAACCCATCACGTGAAGGGGGCTGGCATCGTCTCTGTCTTCCCCCCGGAAAGGTTTTCCCCTCTGCAGTTCCCTAATACCAATTATAGCTGCATCAAGTCTGATTTAGTTTTCAGCCTCTCTGTTCTGCTTCTTTTGGGGCAATGAACATTGCAATCTGTGAGCAAATAGCTGCCGTATGCAGAAGTATCATTTATTTAGAATAAAGACCCTTCAGATAAAGCAGATGCTTAAGAGCCTCAGCGAAGTGAACTGTTAAGCAGAGCTACCTTCCTTGGCAGGTTTATCAATCCCTGGTGATGAGAAAACCCACCTCCATCAGATTAACCCACATTGTTCCTTTTCCCCTTTAACATGCTCCCCTTTAAAATACATTTTCAGCTCTATGTGCCACTTTTTTATTCCTTTTTCTGGCTGCTAATTTTGGGTGCTCAGGAGGGATAACTACCAGTAATTCAGCTCCTCATATACTTTTTAAAATTCTTTTTCATTATGTGCTGTTTCTTTCCCGGTGCTGTAGGGATGGTGGTCTTATTTCAGCACTTTCTGTTTAAAAATACATCCAAAATTTGGATTTAGAAAACAGTCAGGCCAAAATCACAGAATTTTCTAGAATATGTATGTACTTTTCAAGGGGGACAGGACTAAACCCAACCCTGTTAAAACTGAGAATTTTTTACCTGTCTTAAATACCACCTTGTTCCTTATTGCTCTGTGTGAAGAGAGAGGATTTGCTTTTTCTCTGCTGTTTTCTGTAGCTGGAGAGTAATACTGAAAAAAAGAGATTTACTCCTGATTTGCACCAAGGTAAAAGAGACCAGAATCAAACTCTAAGTCTCCAGTACTGGGGAAAAAATAAAAAAGCTAAAAAATGAGCTTTACATGGGAAAACAAGTGTTTAAGGGTTTTATCCACAAGCTCAGGAAAAAAAACAGTGGGTGGAAATGTTGAATGTGGCGAGCTCCCTGAAGACAATTTCCAACACTGGGAGACCCTCTGGAGGAGGAACAAGCTGTCATGCAATTATTTACTCTGCTATTTGAGGAACAAACCACACACATTTTCCTGCCATAGCAACTGCTGCAGCACTTGGTGTTTGCAATGTGTACCCAAATTCTATGAATCATCATTAAAATAATCATCTTTGTGACCAGTGGACTCTAGCAAGTGACTCATTAAGAGAACCACAGGAAAATAATTAGCACACAAACTTGTTTATACGACTGCATCTCCACAGAGGTCTTGTTCTTGTTGAGGTTTGGTTTAACTCCAGGGAAATTTTGCTTTCAGTGTAAAAACACTTGTTTCAATCAAGGTAATTACCTGAGCAGTACAGTTTTGTGTACAGTGTTTCCATTAAACCACCCTATTTATCATGAGAGTAAATGGAACAGTTAGAGTCAGTTTCAGAGCAGCTCTTGGCAGTGGTCCAGGCCAGGTTTCTTTTTTTTTTCTTTTTTATTTAAATGTCTATGTTGTTTTCAGCTTGAGCATCTAAAATTGTATCTCTGTAGAAACCTCATTACCAAATGCTTCAGGTGTAGAACTTGCTGCCTCAGGTGCTCAGCAGGTTCTTTGAGGTCATAGGCATCTGTGACTTACTATGGAATTCTTTTGGAACGGAGCCCCTGGCTGTTCCTGTGTCCTGGTGCAGCTGACATACATGGGAATGGATCAAAGTGCTGCTTATTTGTGTGTACAAATGCCAAATTGGCAAATGCTCTTCTTTTCCTGCCACACTTCAAGTCTTTTCTTTATCTGCATCCTTTGGTAACTTCTGAGCCTGGTGTTTTCCAGGGTTTGCTTAAGAAGTTATTGTTTCTAGGGGGGATTTATTTTGAGGAATTGAAAAACTCTTTGTATCTTCTGTGCAATGTAAAATCAAAGACAGGAGCAGGATTCAGTTGTTGAAATATAGGTGTTTAGTGTCTTTTGGGCTATTGCAAGATAACTCTAGAAAAGTCTAATGTTCCCTTTGTCCGGTGTTTTAACTTCCAGCCCCAAATCCATGGTGTGACCCTTGTCCATGAGTAACTGGGGCAGCTTCAGAGCTCCACTAAGTGTAAAGGGAGAACAGATGGCAAATATAGGACTCAGTTACTCCTGTGGGCATCTAATACCAGTTGAGTTGCCTTTCTTATCTCCTTTCTGTCACTGGATGCTTCAGGAGGGCTTCTGCCTCTTGTGTGTCCTGTGAGATGTCTGCCAGCACAGTATCAGTGTTTTGACTACCTTATTACAACTCAAACAGAATCACAGACTCACAGAATGGTTTGGATTAAAAGGGACGTTCAAGATCATCTCATTCCAGCCCCCTGCCATGGGCAGGGACACCTTCTATTAGACTGGGTTGCTCCAAGCCTCATCCAGCCTGGCCTTGAACACTTTCAGGGGTTGGGAGTCCACGGCTTCTCTGGGTAAGCTGCAGCAGGGCCTCCACCATACTTAAAGACTTTTTTCCCCAATAGCTAATCTAAATCTACTCTCTGTCAGCTTAAGTTCATTCCCCCTTCTCCTATAACAACTTACCCTTAGAAAAAAGCCTCTCTCCAGCTCTCTTGCAGGCCCTGGAAAGGGCTCTGAGGTCTCCCTGGAGCCTTCTCTTCTCCAGGCTGGACATCCCCAGCTCTCCCAGCCTCTCTCCATATCAGAGGTGTTCCAGCCCCCTGAGCATCTTCATGGTCTCCTGTGGATTTTCTCCTACAGGTCCATATCCTTCTTGTGTAGGGAGCCTCAGAGCTGGACACAGCACTCCAGATGGGACATGATGACTCCAGATTTCTGCATTTTGGCAGCTGGATCACAATTATACAGATACCTTCCTTCAGACACCTCAAGCGTTCAATTTTTTCATTTCATGTGATTTTCATGGTACAATACTGATTTCTTTAATGATGAATATTTTATATGTGTTCAGGAGCAGTTCCTGAGTACAGCATGAACATCCCACCTTCACAGCATTGCTGAGGAGCTAATTCAGATACTGCAATCTGCACACAAAATTCCTTTCACTTAAGACAAAAAAGTATTCCTGTTATCTGCAATGAATTTGTGCAGGCTCAAAACCATCCAGTTGCACTCAGTCTGTTTGATACCGGTCAAAGAAGTGACATAAATGCCTGGGAAATACAAATTCACATTTCAGCTGTACCTCTAGAATACTGGGGAGCTGCAGAATGTCTCTTGTAAGATGCTAATTATTAGACTAATGAGTTAGATGGTCTCATTCTTTTGAAACACTCATGGGACAACCATGTTTGAAGGGATTTGCAGACTAGGAAATGTCCAACTGTTCCACTTAAAGATCTGTTCCATGACCTGACCACATTTGCTGGTAATGGCTGGAACTGAGTGTGTTGATGAAATAATGAACCCGTTAAGTACTTAATGCAGACATGATGTAAGATAATAACTCCAGGAAGAGCAAATGATGTACAAGTGATCATTTTTTCTCAGATTTAAGTTGCCATTAATTAAGACCTATTAATTTGGATCTCAAATTTCTCCATTCAGGCACCTCCACACAGTGAAACTGCTCTAATCTACCAAACTGCCTTGAAGGAATTTTCTGGCTAATAAATCTGGGTTAAATCATGCCAGCCAAGGAGTTGAAAGAGTTTTTTCTTTGTGAAAGATCTGGAGTATCTAGGGACAAAATATATATTCTACAGATTATAAAAATACTCAATAAAAAAGCAGTTGATATCAAGAAGAGACCATGTCCATGCAGACACCAGTGGTGGGTTGAGGTCCTCCTTCTGCTGAGACTTGTTATGGTGGCCACTCGAATAACGGGAAGGGCAGAAAGGGTGGAAATCATTTGGACAATTATTTCTTTTTTTCAGCATGAACAACGAAAAATATTGTTACATGAATATCCTACATGAACATCCGAGCCCATAGGTTTTTTTTTCATTTTTTTATTTTTTTACTTTATTTTTTATTTTGTTTTTCTTACCCCATTTAATTGTCTTAAGTCCTGGGAAATTTGATCAAGTTGCATTTCCTGACAAAAATTGTCATTTTTTATTTTTTTGTCATTTTCCATTTATTTCCCCTTCTGTAAATTACCCTACTGCTAAACCTATCTTTTTGGGCCATCCTAAAAGAGCACTTATTGGCAGATAATATTTTCAACCAGAAGCATTCCTTCATTCTGATTACAGCACTAAAGCTCAAGGAGAAGAGTCATCTCACAAATGGACAATAAATAGTGGTATCAATCACTGCAGAAATCAAACTTTGTGTTTTATGAAATATAGACCTATTACAGTGATGCAGGAGATAACCTGAGATATAACAATGTGTGAGATATCAGGACTAGAATAGGCTGAGACTGTCTAAAAACATAAACTTTCAGGAGCTGATGTCTTTCCCAAATCGTGTCCTGAAGGAGACACTGAATTTTATGTCTCAGAATATGTCCAAACTGAACAATTCAGTGCAGCAGAGATAAAAACATTGTTTCCCAATAAAGGCAACTTATCCCCCAGGAGCTCAAAACTAACATAAGTGTGGGTAGCTGGTTGTTTCTAAGCTGCACCTTGTTGTGGAGGATGCAAATAAATATTTGTAGAGGTGCTTTTATTTGGAAGAGGTGATAAAATATACTTTTTGCAGATGCAAAATGTTGTTAACCAGCAGCCTGAGACTGACAAAAACCTCCCAACTTCAATTATGGGTTTAGATTTCAAATGGTCAGCAGATATTGGAATGATGCTGCATGAGAAGTCAGTGGCCAAATATTATGTTTCTGTTTGTAAGCAAGAGATAAATCAAGCTAGTGAACTCAGTATGTCAAAATTGAAACTCAGTGGTAGATTTCTCTATTCAATAGTGGAAGATTGTGTTGACCTTAAAGAGTGAAAGATTGTCTTGACCTTAAAATTAGTAATTTATTTTGGCTAACTCAACATCTGTTCCAAGACAAGCATTTTTAGTCACAAATATTCTTCCCATATAACCATAACTTGAACTAAATGTAATTTGTTCTGGGGTCAGGGGATCCAGTTGCTTTACAGGCAGCCAGGTTCTGTTCCTGGAAAATTATATATAAAGTAAAAAGAAATAAGTTAGAGCTTCATTTCACCTTTTTATTCTGCTTTCTCCACCTGTCATTTCTGCTGCACTCATTGTTTAAAGCATAAGCTGAGTGAAATCCACAACTTATTTCAAGCAGCAAAGCAGCAATATTTTGTTTCATAATGTTTATGTTCTGATTTATGCCGGTGCCATACTGTTACACTCAGTTGCATATCCAATTCCACTCTTTATGTTGCTTCTACGATTTACAATGTTGGCATCTGAAGATGTAAATTTTGGACTCCTGCTCATCTGTACTGTGGGAGATTCTTCTCATGGTGAAGCTTCTGCCTTTATGTGAAAAAAATTTTTTGACATTTTCATCAAAGTCCGTGAATGAAATGCTGTGAGATTAGCAGCTGGACGTTATTGACAGAGAACTAAACAGCTATATGGAAGAAAAGATTGTTTTTGGAACAGCAGAATCATTTATTAGATCATTGTCCTCGCTATTGTTTTGTTATTTGAAGCCAAAATCTTCCTAAAACCACAGAACAGTTTGGGTTGGAAGGGACATTAAAGATCCTCTACTTCCAAACAAACATCAAAACCATGAGCACCTTTACTCAAATTTATACCTGCTGTGATTTAGCTCTTAAGAAATTAGGAGTTTAGTCAAAATTCTTTGTCTGGATTCTCTTCTGCTCAAGCAAAAAGATAAATGTGCTTCCACAGCCAGACCCATCCATGCACATCAGGAATATTAGGGAAGGATTCAATCCCCAGATTAAATAACTGCAGTTTAGATTTCCATGTCTAAGTGATGACAAAGTGTCCAAAATCTCATTATAAACAATGGGCATACCATTAATTAAATCAGAAAAGCTCTTCTGCTGACCAGGAAATTGGTGAATTATTCAGTTTCCTGAACATGGACATCTGGTGCCATTTGGGTGCCCTATGGTGACACATGGGCTGGGAAATATGACACAGAGATCACACTCTTCTGAAGGCTCTGTGGGACACCCTGTAGTGCCTGGAACACCAGTAAATTCCCATGGTTGGGGAACTAAATGTGCCACAAACCCCTCTAGAGTGAAGTCAGGTTTGTTACCCAATGCACATGAAAACATCTCCATTTAGGCCTTTCCCCCCAGAGCTGACTCTCTTCCTGGTTTACAATTGCATGAGTTGTGCTCTGGAGATGCTCCATTTGTTGCATCAGCTAAAAGAGAGATGACTGTCTTAGATTACATGGCTAATTTTTAGATAGCTGAGATTAGGTGACATAAATTTCTCCTTCCCTTTAGGGCTTAAGGGAAAAACTTTACTTTGAATGCTGGAAAGACGGTAGAGCTATTACATTTTACGAGCCAGGCACTAAGGAAGGAAATGTGATGTACCCTTAATAGCAGTTTATATTTGCGTGTTTAAAAGCCTGAAAAGCCTGGTTGTAGTTTCACAACTTTTTGTGTGACCGGTGCACAAACAGGCAGAGGAATGAAATCGTATTATGTGATTTTCATGCTCAGGGAAGGAGACAGCAGTTCAGTATGTCTTGAAATAAAGTGGTTTCATAAAAACGTGACTTGGATAGGAATTGTGACATTCATACCACACAAAGTGGTAGAAAGGTTAGAGCTGATCCTGCTGAAATTTCAACTCCAGCTCTATCACTGTGCTGAAGATCTTCTATGTGTTCACAGAATCACGTAATAATTTGGGTTTGATGGGATCTTAAAGATCATCCAATTCCAACCCTCTGCTATGGGCAAAGACACCTTCCACTAGACCAGGCTGCTCCAAGCTCCATTCAGCCTGGCCTTGAACACTTCCAAGGGACTGGGAGTCCACAATCTCCCTGGGCAACCTGTGCCAGTGCCTCATCACCCTCACAATAAAGATGTTTTTCAAAATAACTAATCTTATCATGCTGGAGGCTCAGGTCCTTTCTAGATCTCCTGGTTGGTCCAATCCACCTATGCCCTGCAATAGCTTTATTTTGACTTGCTGATTATGTCTTTAATTCAAAATTCACTGAAGTCTTTCCATCAAACATGTAGGACCATGGAGTAAGTGCAGGGTGATCTGTTCCACCATACATGCTGCTTTGGTGCTATTTCCATGACTTCTGGTGGTTTTATTTCCAAGTTAATCTTCCAATCTTCTTATTGCCTCAATAACTGAAAATTATGGTGGCAGAGACCCTCAAGGTTCTTCAGGCACTTTCATTGAGGGTGGGAATATCTATTTGCATAACCAAAGGCATCAAGCTCCATTTGACTTTAGGAGAAATGAAGTTGTCTGTGATTGGGCCGCAGAGATTTACATTAAATTTCTTATGGTTCCTTGTCTGGCTTGGTCTCCAACTGCAGCCCCCTGTAAATGTGCTTGTTTGTTCTTTTTATTGCAGCCATCTCCTGCAGACACGAAAATGGCTGTTATCAAACACCCCATTGTATTCTTGCTGGCCAGATGGCTAAAGGGGCATTACTGCTCACTCCCCATAAACTGCATGCTTTGCTGCAGGCATTAACAAGGCAATATATTTTTTAGGAACCATTAAATACTTGAGATTTAGGTAGTAGCAGGTATTGCAGTTGTGGGCTTAAAGACACTTTTAAAGTCCTCCGCTTTGTCCTTAAAACTCAGCTCAAATGAGGCTGCCTCGGGAGACAAATTAAAATAAAAATAACCCTCCAAACACAAAGTTTGGTGTTGCTCCTGAGATTAGCTCCTGTTAGGCATGGAATTGTGCAAGTTGTGAAATGCCTTTGAGCTTTCCTTGTGAGTTGCAGATCTGGATTTCCACAGGCACAGTAATGATGGCTCCTTTGAAATTGTTATCCTGCTTCCTCCACCCCTGCGTCTGTTCCTAACGCCTCAGAAGGGAGCACTAAGAGCCCAGAAAATCCAATTATTGAAACAAAACAAAGAAACCTACGACCCTGTCATATTTCTTGTGAGAGGGGCCAGGCTGCCAAATCTTTACTGAATGTTTACTCCATCACATACTCCATGCTGGGCAATAACAGAAGAGGACTCTGCTTGTAAAACTAAACTGTTCTGTAGTTAGAGAGCCATTTATAGCTGCACCTTCCAGCCCTTTCCACTTGTACTATCAGCTCCAAAGTCTTCTCCCCTTTCCCTCCTCCCCTGTTTGCTTTTGTCCTTCCAAATGGTGCTGTGTTTCTCCAGAAGCTTTTTTCTGTGAGTTGTAAGGTCACTCACTACCTTACAGTGTCCACCCCCAAAGAGCCTACCTGATTTAATATGTGTAGAAGACCAGATTTACAAGTAAAATGCTGCAAAATATGCAGATTTCATAGAATAATAAAACCATTAAGGTTGGAAAAGGCAATCAAGATCATCAAATCCAATCTTTGACTGAATAACAACATGCCCATAATATTGCAAAATGCCACATCTCCTCAGTTTTTTAAGATTTCCAGGGATGGCGACTCCACCGCTTCCCTGAGATCCCTGACCCAATACTTAATCACTCTTTCAGAAAAGGTATTTTTTCCCAATATCCATGTTCTTGTTGTTAGTGTCTGGGTTTCCCACTCACAACATTCCTCTGAGGAAAAGAACATTACCCCCATTGGAACACAGAGACACTGGAGCAATTAAATCATTCTCTCTATGACATCTAATGCTTTCTTCACATGCCTGGGTTTGTTTCCAAAACCTGTAAGCACTGTTCCAGACCCATCAGGCTGTTAGGGAACTTCTTTCCTTGTACCCATGAGGTCAATGATGCTCTTGCTGACTGATTTTTAGGCTCCTTGAAGGCAGCTTTGTATCTTCCAAAGGTGTCACCCTTGGAAGGAGATCTCTGTAAAATAACCATGGAGCCACCTTGTTCTTCTTTTCTAATCCCTTTTGATTCACAACTGGATGATGGCAGTTAGGCTGCAGATGAGTGAATTTGGACAAGCCAGGGATATTCCTTCCTCACCTCTATGGATATTAGGAAGAAATTCTTTACTGTGAGGATGGTGAGGCACTGGAAAGGTTTCCCAGAGAAGCTGTGGACGCCCCACGCCTTGAAGTGTTCAAGGCCAGGCTGGATGGGGCTTGGAGCAGCCTGGGGTAGTGGAAGGTGTCCCTGGTTGTGGCAGGGGGTGGGAATGAGATTATCTTTAAGGTCCCTTCCAACCCAAACCATTCCATGAGTCTGTGATCCTGCTGCACCCACCTTTTGTGGCTTCTATGTAAAGTTTATTGGGGAAGGGCCTGCACATTGTCTTGGTCTGGTTTCTACAGCTGGTGAGTCTGCAGGAGTAGGGATCATGATTTGTGATGGGGTGTCAACACAGGATAAAAATGTCAGTCATAATGAATTTCTGATGCCGTGACTCCATCATATCCCATCATATCATCTCCATCATTCCTGTTCCTGGAAAGTTATATATAATTTGTTACCCTTTGCACACCATCAGGATTCTTACATTCAGGCCTGGGTGGACATGACATCTAGTATTTTCCAACTGGAGAAGTGTTGCAGTCATCAACCTCAGGATCTTGTCCAGGGAAGCAGCAGGACTCTGGGGACCAGCATCAAACACCAACCGAGACGGGCTCCCGTTCATGAAACCATTTATTCAGCATGGGAACAAACTCAGGTCCAGAACAGAGAGCTCCGAACAGAGGCACAGCAGGGGCTTTTGAGGGCCAGAACTCCCGAGCATCTCCACCCTTGACAGTGGAGTTCAGGGTCAGGGACCAGTAGAAACACACCAAGGGAGAAACCCACAGGGACTGAAACCCAATCAGAGCACCTGGGCCACCCTTCACAAGGGGTTTGGGGTGGGACAATGTAACTCTTTGTGTCCCCTGAGGCCGCTGCCACAGAGAAGAATAAGTGAATGCAGGGTTTTTTTCATCATCCTGTGCCCTGAGCAGCCTGGTCTCAGCTTGCACACCTCACCTCCTGCAGTCTCTGTTGGGATGCTTGCACTGCCTTGCATTGGAGTAATGAGAGGAAAAGGTAAAGATTTTGGACAACATTAATCAGGAAGCCAGAAATAAACTGCTTTTACCCACTTTCAGTGCCTGTCACCTCCTTTGTGCTACTGACACATCCAGTCCATAATCTGCTGAACCCTGATAATGGCTTTCCTACCCTCCTTGCCTAATTTTCAACAGTTTCTGTGCAGTTTGTTTGCTCATATGAAGGTGCTATCAGCAACTCCTGAACTGGTCTTCAAATCCTCCTGAAGATTCTCTTTTTCACCTAGACCTACAGAAAATGTCCAACAGTCAGACAGCTTATTGGGGTCACTTACCATATTTGTGACTGCATTTTCACTCTTGTATTTGGAGTAGGCACTAAGGCAGATTTTTGTTCTTCTGCATCCTGGACAGCACCCCAAGTAGAGAGCAGTTTCCATATTTACTTTTTGACATAATAAATCAATTGCAGGAATTAGATTACATAGAGATATCACCACCTGCTGTGCCTACCTGGCCCATCTCACATTTTCTGAGTCTCCATTTAGACAGGAAATATTCAGAAAGGAAACTTGAAAGCTTCATTCTCATCATAAGCACTGCCACAGAATGTGTGTTGACCAAATCCACAATGAAATAAGTGAATTTACAAATTTCAAGGCCATTACTGGTTTCTGAGAATTCTGCCAGGTCCTATTAGTCCATGTTTGGATCAAATTGTTTTAAGTTGCAAAGAAATTTGAAAAAATCAAAAGCTGCTAAATGCAGTTTGCAAATATGAAGAAGAAGTTAAATCCTTTAAATAAATTACCTAAGAAATACTTTGCTTGGCCTTTTACCACAATTGTAAGAGTAGAAACAGAAAAAATTTGCAGGCAAATTTAATCAATTTCTCTAAGATATAGTCATTCTAGTTCAAGATTATGCAAATTCAAAATTATTTTTCTTTTCAAAATCAAATTAGTGCTTGGATTTTGAAAACTTCTATTGTCTTTGCTTCTCAGCATGCTGTTGATTTCACCTTATTTCCTTGAAATGAGTATTTTCTGTTCACTCAGGCAACTCAATCAAAATGTGGATTTTGGTCCTGGACTTTTTTTGTGCCTGACAACAGCAAGAAGGTTAAGTCAGGGCATCAGGGCATTAGAGAAGAGTGAAAATTATTGTCTGTAATGCTAGGAGTTCATTTTTATCCAGAGGATCTGTTTTCACACTGCTTAATGATTTCTCAGTTCCATTATCTATTTCATCTGGTTGTTGTTACAGTAGTGATATTGCTTTTGGCTGATGATGTTTTAATATCATTTTTTCTTTCAAACTGTTGCTAATTTCCAGACTTAGGCACGTCTTTAGTCCAAACCTTAATGAGTCAATATATTCATGCTCCTATAAATTTGTCTGTCTGCTCTCAGAAATGTTTCTGTCTGCAGAGCTGGCATTGACTGAAGGTGGCTTTGAGCCTCATGTACAAAAAACCATTTTTGTGAATTCTGACCCCATGAGCTTTCATCCCTCATGGAAATATCTTTTCATCCTCTTTCTTGGAGACAGTTACTGTGAATGGTTCAGCTTCAGCCCTTGGTTTTTTCTGATCAACACAAAAGGTGACTCTGCAGCTTTGGCTGCACTGTTGGTGTAATTCTCGGCTTTATCTGTCTCTCCTAAGTTATTTTTAGAGAAAAAAGTACTTTTCATAATGCCAAAATATGCTTTTATTTTATTATCTCATCCCACTGGAAGCTTTTCTAGGGCAGAATGCAAAGGGAACACAGAAAAAGAGGGCTCAGGGAAATGATTTAATTTGGGCATGGAACTGAGCATCCACCGCTAGTCCTGACCCCCCTGAGCCAGCTCAGACCTTGCCAAGACTGTGGAGCTTCACTGAATGAGAGAGATAAACCTTCTCCACCTCTGAGCTCTCTCAGATATACTTTAGACCTTAAAAAACTCACTTCATCACTGCTGTAGATCGTGCAGCTGTATTTCATCCTAAGGCTTTCCCCTGAAGATCCTGTGCTTCAACAAGCTTCACTGTGAATGTTTCAGCCAGATATCATTTATTTATCAATCTCCATACAGAAATTTTCATCAAAAGTAATTGTGGTGTCAGAAGAAGAGAGTAATTCCAAGCAAGGCTGAAAAACTGATGTTCTCTGTTTTTTGTAAACCCTGTTTTTTAAAGGCGGAAGGTCTAGGGGGATGTAAAAAGCTGTCTCAACATAGGAAAACACTGTGAAATGACAAAATACAGTTAAACCTTCAAAACAGTTATTCCCTATTAAACAGAGGATTTTTTTTTCCAGTTAAATGATTTTTTTTCTGTGCTACAGTGACAGCAGAATGCAGACAGAAAGAAATAGTAGAAAAGGAGTTAATAAATAATTTCAAGCATTTGTGTCCATATGAAGGAACCTTGCTGAAATTGGCACTTTCCTTAATTCTCATATGTTTATGAAATAAATGAAGCTGTTTCACATGAAAAATCACAGAGTCATGGAATGGTTTGGGTTGGAATGGACCTTAAAGATCGTCCTTGCTTCACCCTGCTGCCATGGGCAAGGACAACTTCCACTGGAGTTAAAGGTCAAAGACTTGCCTTAGACACCTTTGGCTGTGATGACCATATCTCCTAAAATTATGAAAAGCTCCACAGAGAGATCTCCTGAAATTCTCACACTTCAGGCAGCACTGGATGCTGTGCTGGTGCAGCCAGGTAGCCTTGGTGTGTGATTTGAAATTGAAACAACCAAATTGAGAGCACTCCACATCCCATTGTGTGATATTCCTCTCTCTGCCCCAGCTGAACTAATCTAAAATCATCCTGACTGCCAGAGCTGTGACATCCATATTCAAAGTACTGCTTGCAGTATGATTCTGTAGAAGAATAGGTCAATATTTTTTTCTCTGCTCCTGGAGAAATTTTTAAATGGCTGCTGGAGCAATTTCTGAAACCTAATATCCCATAAATACTTTTAGTGACAGGGACTCATGATTTACCATTTAGTTTAACAGGAGAAAGTTGTAAATAGGTTCAGGTCAAATCAAAAAGTTGGAAGTATTTAGTTTCAATTCAATGAATCAAGCCTAAGCAAAATGTTTATACCTGACAGAGGAGGTGGGTTTTTTTATATTAAAGAGAAGAATAATCAAATGAGAAAAATAATCAAATGAATTACACTTTTAATGATCTCCATTTTTAAGCAAATATTCCTTGGGCTTTCAGTTTCACACTGAGGCAAAAAACCCATAAAAATTAGCAATACTTCAGAAATCTCTTTTTATTTTATCCCTTCTAGTTATAAATCTTACTATCCACAGACAGTTTCATAGTAAATAAACATTTTTCTCACTTTTGGACTACTTGCCTTTCTTCAGTGGGTTATTTACTTACAGTCAGGTTAAATAACTCTCAGTCTGTAAAAAAAAAAAAAAAAAAAGATAGAAAAGAATGGGTAAAACCTTAATTTTTTTCCACGTGTGTTTGCCAACAGCTTTGTCAAAAAATAACATTTTTTGTTGTGAGGTGCCTGGAATGACGCATGAGGTGGCCATTAGCGGTAATTATGACCTGGCACCTGTTTAGCAAGCTGTTATTTTTCTAATCTTCCACGGAAGCTCCTTCAGTCAAGGTCAAATTCCTCCAATGTTTTTATCTTCAAGGAGCATGGACAATGTGTCCCCTCTCCCCCCTGACAACTGATATTGTCACTTTTCTGAGCAACCTCCTGCAATGTGTGCGTGTGGTGGAAGGAAACAACCACAAAGAAAATATCTTTAACATTCAGAGGAGAACAACATGTCAAAATTCCTTAAACCATGATAAATGTACCAAAATCATCCAGCTCTTTCCAAACAGTGGTGAGTGATGGTGATTTATGACTGTGGAGATTTTTCTTAAGCTGGTAGTTTTTGCAGAAGAAAGAGAGGTCACTGAGTTAGGGTGAGCATAGTTTATCTTGTTCTCTGCAGTTTGCTGTTCCCTTTGAAGGAGGCTGTGCCAGATTAGAGTTCTGCTCTGGGGGAGCACCATTAATAATCATCTTTATTGTCCTAACCTAAAGAAAAGGGACACATAAATGCACACAAATCTTAACAAGCTCCGTATTTGTGAACCCTTTGACACTACCACATAAATAAAGCCAGTAATTCATAGGTGAGAAAAGCAAATCCCAACAGGAGAAAGAATAGCTGACCCCTAAACTGAGCAAGAAAAAAACACGTCAAAGAAGCTGAATGGAAAAAAATGCAGTGGTTTGCACCATGTCAAGGAAACTGGGCAATTTTTAATGGGTAATAAACAGCAGTGCAAGCCCCCCAGAAAAAGAAAAAAAAAAGATAATAGAAATTTTACATGAGTAGGAAAATGGGAAAACATCCAGCAATTACTGTCTCTTTTCTATAGGAAATAGCACAGCAAGCTTTGCTTTTCCACTGCTCACCTTAGAGAATTCTTATCTGCACCAAGCAGTGGGAAAAAATCCTTGTTGAGGTCTGGGACTGAGACTTTGTTCCACAAAGAAGTCTACAGAAAACCTTACCATCCTCAAATGGCAGAGAAATTAAATACAAAGACCATCAAAGCACCATAGGTATGTCCAGCCCCTTGTTCTGCCTTTGACAGGTCACTAAGAAGAAAAATTAAATGACCAGAACAATGTGATTTTCCTGAGAAAACTCACTTTTCAGTAATTTCCAAATTCCTGAGCAAGAGTTAATTTCATACGGAGGGTTCAATGAGAATTTAGTGCAATTTCCTTTGCTGTCATCCTACTGACAAATGGAAAGATAGTCCTGACTCAAAGAGAGGTAGAGGGAGAGCAGGATCAAGGAGAGATTTAACAGATGTCTTTATGGAGACTGGGAGGGGTGGGTGGTAGAGATCTATAAACCTCTGTCTAAGACCAGAGTACACAAATATTGTTCAATTTAAAGGTATGTGAACGGCCAGAGATTTGAGGTCATTTTGAGAGAAAATCACTGTGTGAGTTGGAAGTCACACAAACAAGTAAATAACTACCAAGAAATTGTAAATACTTTCTAGATTCAGAATTAAATCAACTAAGAAAGCTTAGTGCATTATCTGTTGGCCCAAGCTTTGTTATTGCCTTTTAGCTCACATACAAACCTAATTAAGATATTGCACAGAATTGACCCAAAATTTACTTAAGGATTTTGGGAATAAATTAAATTTCTTTGCCTGAGGATGTGTGTCTTGTGGTAGATTTGCTTTGGCTTTAAGCAAGGTTTAAACTATGACTGAAGATTTTCTTGTGCTTGGGGGATCTGTAAAAGGCTCTCCCCCATGTGGATTTTCCCATCTATGCCAAGATTTATGCTTGTTTATTTTCCTGCAGTGGCAATGCCTGTAAAGTTCTGTCTGCCTTCATGAAATGTAATTATCTATGAGGCTCCAGGCTTTTCTATAATTTTGTTTAATGAGGTCAGAAGTTATTGGTGGTGCACACACAGAAATACTCAGCGGGAGTGAGACCACCTAGGCTACATTTCCATGGGAAAAGAGGGTAATAATTGAACAGTTATCCAGAAAACACAGAGAGGATGGATCCTCTCCTCTGAGAAAAGCCAGGAGATTGGTTTGAAGAGGTTGGTTTAAAAGGATGTTTCCAAAGAGAAGGAGAGAACTTGAGGGGGACGGATGGACAGA
>NC_031769.1:147503405-147511016 GCF_001522545.3 Parus major
GGGAAGGGAAGGGAAGGGAAGGGAAGGGAAGGGAAGGGAAGGGAAGGGAAGGGAAGGGAAGGGAAGGGAGGAGGCCCACAAAAACCTTTAGTTCCAATATACTGGAGAATCTAATGTAAAGAAGCAGCTTTCCCCCATCTTTTCTATGCTAGAAGCAATTCTCATCCAATCAGATTTTCAGAAGCCAAGAACATCTCTCCAAACCCATCCAACTTTTGTACATTTTGTTCATGAGAATTCTGGCCACACAAATATAGATGAACTTATAAATTAGAATCTGAATTCTTGAATCTTGTGAGGAGAGGGCAGTACTTGATATGCATTAAAAACTCATTGAATGTTTGGGTTGGGAGTGACTTTAAAGCTCCTCTAGCTCCCACCCCTGCCATGGGTAGGGACACCTTCCACTCTCCATGTTGCTCCTCATCCAGCCTGACCTTGGACACTTCCAGGGATGGGGCAGCCACAGCTTCTCTGGGCACCCTGTGCCAGGGCCTCCCCACCCTCACAGTAAATAATTTCTTCCTAATATCCAATCTAAACCTACTTTCATTTTAAAGCCATTCCCCCATAATATCCAGACACAATTGTGGCTATGAAAAGAATTTCCTCATGTCGACAAATTCATGTCCTTAATCAGCCCCGTGTAAAGAAAGGATCAGTGAAAGCACTGTCCATGCTCAGAACTGTTTCTGACAGAAAATAATGAGATAAAGTCACTATTATTTCAAGACTGTTTCAAGATTTTCAGAGCAGTCTGCAGATGATATGAACACAGAGGAATCAGTCAGTCTGCATTTAAAAAGTAATTACTGATATTAATGTCTACTTAGCTGCATTAGGAAAATAAATGTAATGGCTTTTCCTGCCAGGAGGATGCTTCAGATGATGGATCACTTTGCTGATGTGACTAAACACCTTTCTGATATTGACTGACAAAGAGAAGGAGACAAAACATAAGAAAACTCTTCAGACTGCTATAAAACATCCAGGGAGGGAGTTCAGGGATGTGGAAACATAGAGCAGAATTTGTACCTTCAGAACTGACACAAAGAGCACTTGTGAAATGGCCAAGTCTTGTCAGCAAGAGCTGACAGGCAAAGAAAAGGAGTTGTTTTTTTATCTTGCAGGTGTCTGCAGATCCACATGTCCTAGAACAGACAGATGCAGGAGTGGGATAAATTTGCTTACACTGGTTTCTGCAATATAGTGGATTTCCTAATGTGTTTCATCTCACTCTGAAATAGATAGGTACACTTTTTTTCGCTAAGATCCTCAGCCTTATTAACTTGATTTAAATCACTTCCAAGGATGCCTGGGGTGATTTGCTGAGAAGTTTACCCTGAAGTCATCTAAAGCAGGATAAGGTGACTCCAGACACAGACTACAAATGCATTTAGTGTTTGAACACAGGTTTATTATCCTTGGTCACTAAATGGCCATGGACTCACTGTACAAAACTGATTTGCAGGAGAACCAGAATGGGAGTTTCTGGGGCACTGCTGTTGGGGTTTTTTTTTGTTTGGTTTTGTGGGAGTTTATTAATTAGACGGCATAGTTTCTGGTTCTTTTGATGTCACTGCTTAAAAACAGTGTCTTGCTGGTTTCTTTACATCTTTATTCTTCAGACTCCTCTCTCTACCACCTCTTCACTATTTGGGATGCAAACCTGTCAAGTTAAGAATATTTTGTAGAGCAGAATCTTCATTCAATATCCGATGCTTTAATAACAAATTTATTTT
Organism: Parus major; assembly: GCF_001522545.3. NCBI lineage: Eukaryota > Metazoa > Chordata > Aves > Passeriformes > Paridae > Parus > Parus major. Next base: position 147,505,148 of record NC_031769.1, read on the forward strand.
ATATTTCTTTATAGCTTCCTTTTGGTAAGTGGGTCTGCAGGTGATTTGTTTTGTGACTAATTCTGATGCTCCTAGAGCAAACTGTGCCCTGGGTGGTGGAATTGAGGAAGCCCTGATTTGATTATCTGCTCAGAGAACAGGGGTGGGAGGTCCTGTTTTTGCATTCTCAGATGTTTAATGTGAAGCTGCAAATTCTGAAGCTTCAGGAACCTTTATAACATCTCTTTCTTGTGTAGATTCCATGTGTCTGAAAGGTGATGAGCTCATATCACAGATCCTGGTTTCTATTAAACTTCTGACAGCTTGGTAACTTTGAGACCTCTCCCTATGATCAGACCTGATCAGAATCAGATGGATTCTGTCCAAAAATGGGAAAGATCATCAGAGAAACACACAGAGCGTGGAACACAAATTTTGCTTCTTAAAGAAAGCATGCAAAAACTGTCAGTCCTTTTCAGAGACATTCTTGGCCAGTGTCCACCCCAGTAATTTTTTTTCATACTTTTTCTGGTTTAAAACAGCTGATCTTTATGAAATTACACTGAAGAGGTCTGGAAAACTCTGCTACCCTGGGCAAAAGAAGTTGCTATAATTTATAATCCTCTCAGGATCATAATTCCAGTCTTTTAGATGCACAGAAGAAGGTGCCTTGCCTCTGAGGTGGAGAATACATTAGCTGTTATCATCCCTCTAGCTTTAGAACAGGCAGACTGCAATTAAAAGCAATGCAGGATATAGAAATTAGAATTTCTTTTTAAGCTTGTTTTAGCTTCTATCAGGCAAAGCTCTCAGATGCTGGGGGAATATTTGCCAAGATGTCTCTTGGGGACCAATTTGCAAATCAATAGGGATGCTGGTGGCATACACCTGTATGCTTCTATTATCCAGCCCCTACAGTGCAGGTCTGCTTGGCAGAATGCAATTTGAGTGCCACAGGTTTGCTATGAATCAACAGGAAAAAATGGATTGTTATGCACTAATTCCTCAGGTCCCAATTATCTGACCCTAGTGCTCTGAAAAAATAGAGAAAACGGAAGACTGAGACAGAGATATGCAAGGAGATGTAGGGGAAATAAATGAGTATGCAAAAAAGTGTGGTTTTATACAAGGCTAGAGTATGATATTAGGTGGTTGTAGTGGCTGGGTTTGGAAGGTGGGAGCTCTGTTCACAGTAGGATAATGATAATATGTCTTTCATTCCCATAATAATTCAGTCAGCTTCCCATCTTCTGAGATCCTGATTTCAGGATTGGATTTATATTTTATCCTATAGAAAACCTAGGGAAATGGCTGTCTAAAAATTACATGGAAGTCAAATCTTAAATTCTCCTGTTCTTTGTGAGTAGTAAGGAAGATTTGCTTCCCCACCTACCATAGTATTCCAAAATTTTTGTAATACCTGGAAAGACCAGGTATATATCCATTGGGAATAAATATGACTGAAGTTTTACTGAGATATCTGAACAGCGGAGATGTCACACAAGATTAGTTTTGATACTGTCCTTTTTTTATCCAGGTTCCCTATTTTGCCTCACTGAACACCTTATAAAAGTGTTATTGGATTTCAACCAGCTTTGAGTCAGGAATAGAGATTTCAGGGGTAATTAAATTCCTACATGATTCCTAAGAGCCTATTTAGAGATGCCCAAACTGATGTTTTCCCTGGAAGTCTGGCAGAACTCAGTGGCGCATCATGTCCAGCCAGGAAAAATGATGGGCACATATGTTAAGTGTTGTAGCGTGTTTATTTTGCTAAAGTTCGTTAAAGCTTGTCTATATGTTCTTGTTTTCCCCCGTTGATTATACTGGTATGCTCCTAGTTGTCAGTTATGTAAACTCCTATTTTTCTTGAATGTTCCCTGCCAGTCACCTTAGCCCTGCCCCTACTCCCTATCCATCATTGTAAACCCCACCCCTTCTTCCAGACTCTTCTGTATCAATCATTTGTCCCTTGAGGCCCCACTGGTTAGTGTATCTTGTTCCCTCCCTCTGGGTATCCCTATTGGTCCTGAATTTGTTATCCCCTCCCCTGACTCCTGCCCTCGGGATTCCCAATTGTTCCACGGTTTGTATCCTCCCCTGGAGACTGAGCTGTAGTTAATTTCCTGCACAGCAGTGCTGGGGGTTGTCTCAGACCTGTTCCCTTCCAGTATGAATTTTTTGCTTTTCTGACCTAATTAAACCATTCCTGGGAACTTCAATCCAAGAGAGACTCCTTTACTTTCTTGCCTCCACCCCTGACGCCGTACACCACAGAGCTTGGGGTGGCCCAAGACCCTGGAGGTTTCAGTGTGGGAAAAGCCAACACACTAGTGATTCCCCACTCTTGGTGCCTGCCTGTGCAGGAGTGTGAAAGAACCCCCTAGAGCTGGATGGAACTCTGGTGCAGTGCCTTCTCAGTTAAGACGACAGACTTCCTTATTTTCATTTCTCTCCTCACAGGTTGCTGATGCTGCTGATGGAGGTGCTCCACAAAGGCCTCATCCTGCACATGCTGTGGAGGGAGCATCAGGAAGGTGCAATTAGCATGGGTAATTAAGGATTTTTTTCCTCCATAAAAATACCTACACATAATCCAGCTGACCTTTTTAACATCACAATCACTTTTCTAGAGTTGTTTTTATGGATGTGCTTCAGTTTGGGACCCAGCTGTTTTGGGCAGTGTTGCAACACATGGAGCACCGATGGACTCCAACCTCCTCGTCTCAATTGCTCTGCCCATATCCTCCAAAGGCAGCCTCTTAATGTACAATTCCCTTCTAAAATTATGTATCTTACTCTCTTTTCAAAGATAGCTGTTGAATGACCATGGTTTACTTAGGAGGATTAAAGAAAATTTTATATATGTACCTGAAACTCTCTCTTCTGACACATTTGTTTGTCAGCACTCAGAGAGCAGTCAACTACAAAGATAATTTTGGAGTGACTGAAAAATATTTTACCTTTGTAAAGAATAGCTGATCTTCGATGCTTACTTAGTATTTCTTTTGATCATAAAATGTCTGTGGCCAGAACTTGTTAAAAATCTTCAGAAGTCTGCATTCATAGATGCCAAGCCTATTATTCATATTTTTAAGTCTCTGAATTATCTCTCCATGAACTGCAGATACTGAGTCTAAGTTTTTTTTGTTCCCATTCAAGCACTGGAACCACTGTGGTTCTTGGAGATTTTAATTCTTTTTATGTTCCCAGAAGAATAATCCACTCTAAATCAATGTGTTTGCTCTAAATCAGAAGCCAGTGAGAGAAAGCCTCTTTTTGTGAGACAACCTCAGCTGTGCAGTGTGGCAGCCAAATGCCATTAGATACGCTCTGGTACCCTCTCCCATTAAACAGAAGCCGATGAAATGGGGATTATCTCCTCACCCAATGGTTAAAACCCACTGTTGGGTGAAGATACCAGTGACTCAAGAGCTCTTGGACACTTTTTCCCCAGCCTTTCCAGAGGAAATGTAGTGATACCTCAGTCACGAGGCTGTGAAAGTAGAGGATATGGATGTACAGTAATTAACAGGACAGTAATTAATAGCCTAAATCCAGGGTTCTATTGTAGCTTGCGGCCTTTTGGAGGATCCACCTTAATTTTAAACTCTTTGTGTTTCAAAAACTCAGCTTTTTAAGATGGGCCTGACAGATATGCCACAGGACATGAGAAATGTGGTTTTCTGGAATGGCAGGTGGAAAAAAGAATTAATCCTTTACACCATCTACAGTGACATTGCAGATGTGTGTAAGACCACTGAATTCCATCTGTTGGATCCACTCTGGATGTGGATTCAAAGCCAAACTCCTCCAACATCTGGCAGCTGTTTAGGGCCAACTTTGCTGAAGATTTTTACCAGTCGGTAGTTTAATGACCTCAGCAGGTGAAACGTGTCTCCCTGCCTTCTGCGGGCAGAGGTACCAGGAAAGTTTCACCCAGCCCTGCCATAAATTTTAACTCCCCAAGATCTTCGAGATGATCTTTATTAGCTAAAAAGTTTAAAAATATTTGTTTCCTTTGCAGACTCATCCCTAATGAATGATACAATAGCAGTATTATGGACAGGCCTGATTTTACACAACGCAGACTATTCCAAAATATGGGCAGATGACAAGAGAAATTGAAGAGCACTGATAGAAGCCCATGTTGTGCTTAGGAAAGCAGACTGTGAGACTAAAGAATTTGCCTGCAAAAATGGTGTAGAATGTGAGTGAAATCTTAATGTGTCAGGAATTCAGATACCAGGGTGATAAGCACAGTATAAAAATGGAACCACAGCACAAAAAAGTGTAGCTTTGCATGAATCACTGAAGTCTTCTACTAGACTTGCAAGCAAAACACGTATTAAAATGCATTGCAAAACACATATTAAACTGCATTGCAAAACTATCATTTGCACTAAAACGTACCAGATGAATTTGGCTGTTAGTTGTTGTAGATGCACTACAATGTACCAATTTCCCTTATATTTTGGAAATAATGAAAACTTAACCTTTTACTCTCTTGGCATTTTTATTTTATATCTTGCAATATGTCTTAAATATTCATTTTTATCCCCACCATCAACAAGAACACAAGACTGTGACCTTCTCAGATGAGAATTATGTATTTTTTTAATATTTTTTCTGCTGTTGAAAAATTTTTCTTGTTTTCCTTCCATGAAGGTTGTAGTTATAGCTTAGTCCTTTCATGCTAGTGCTGGCACTTGTAATGTGTGTCCCCTGAATTTATGTGAATCTAAATGAACAACTGCACTGAAGCATCTCATAAGCTTCTATATTTTCATTTTAGATTTACTACTGGTAATTACATGCTGTGCATATAACAGAGGATCTAAAATCAATTGTGCGCTTTACATTTTACTGGGTACTTATTAATTTCAGTATCTATCTCAATTTAATTGACATTTCCTGCACAAATAAATGAGGTTTTTTTTTCAGGATGCAGCAGTAATCCATTGGTGACATTTATGAATATACTTTTAAAAGACTGGTGATGCCAAAAAGTGAAAAAAAGAAAGGAAATATGGAGTGATTGATGAGGCACTCGTTGACTTTGAGAACTGACCTGTCCCCTAAATTTCTCATTTCCATTATTATTAATTTTGTATTTTTGCATTAGGAGTCCCAGAACAACATGCTTTTGAAATGCAGAAATGATGTTATTTTATCAGGGTGGGGAGTCCCCCTCTTTACTTTCCTTTTGCTGTGTTTGAAGAGCTTTGCTTGATGCTACAATGGAATTGCTGAAGTTCCTGATAAGTCAAGAGGAGGATGATGTGTTCCACCACATGACCAGGTGCTTTCTGTGGCAGTGTAAGGGACATCTGAAGATATCACACACTGGTGACCACTGTCCTGCACAGGAGACCCCAACAAATCCCACCCTGTGCTCGAGAGAGTTTTCCAAATACTTCTTGAGCTCTGCCAGGCTTGGTGCTGTGACCACTTCCCTGGGAAACTGTTCCAGTGCCCAGCCATTCTCTGGGTGAAGAAACTTTTTCTAATATTCAACCTAAACCTCCCCTGGCACAACTTCAGGGCTTTTCCTCATCCTCAGAGAGGAGATCAGTGCCTGCCCCTCCTCTTCCCTTTATGAGGATGTTGAAGACCACAAGGAGGTCTCCCCTCAGTCTCCTCCAGACTGAATAGACCATTTCAGCTGCTCCTTGTACAGTTTCCTCTCCAGAATCAGTTCTGAGTCTGCTCACAGTTTAACTCAGTGCCAGCTGTAGATGGGGTGACATTCCTCATTTCATTGTTGAGGTGTGTTCCTGTTTGCTGTCCCAGGGGGATGGATGGATCCATTTGAGTGTAGGTTTGGATTCATGTTTAATTGACATTGAGGACATAAACGTGATTAACAACATTAACAACAATACACCCC
>NC_031769.1:147511146-147526736 GCF_001522545.3 Parus major
GGTTTGGGTTGGAAAGGCTGTTCAAGATCATCCTGTTCCACCCTCTGCCAATGGGCAGGGACACCTTCCACTATCCCAGGTTGCTCAGATCCCCATCCAGCCTGGCCTTAAACACTTCCAGGGATATGGAGTCCACAGCCTCTTTTGGCAACCACTTCCAGTGCCTCATGATACTTTTAAGATTTTTTCCCTAATATCTAATCTAAGTCTCTCATCTCTTAGTTTAAAACTGTTCCTCTTTGTCCTATCACTATCTGCCCATGTGTAAGATTGCTTATATTTTTCCTAGGAGCTCTTCAGTTGTGGCCAAGAAATGTTAATATTCTTCTTGCCAAGGTCTTCCCCCAAGTCCCTCCTGTTTTTCACAGACGACCACAGCACTGAAACAGGCAATATCCAGCCATGTGGCACCTGATGAGAGAGTTGTGTCTCATGGGACACCACAGTGGGCTTGTCACACTGGATGACCAACTGTCCCTTCTCCTCAAGTGTGTAGATGTAGGACCAGTGGATGTGGCTCATCTGCTTTAGCATGGATACTGTGTGAAAATGGAGTCTTATCACACTCCCTTTGCAATTAATGAGGGAAAGACTTACCAAGGTACTGTTTACCTGGTCCATTTTAGATGTCTGATTTTGATAAAAAGTTGAGTGATGCTGTTGACACACCTGAAGGATGAGATGCCACCCTGAGGGACCTGGACAAGCTTGAGAAGTGGGCCCATGGGAATCTCATGAGGTTTAACAAGGCCAGATGCTGGTACTGTACCTGGGTTGGGGCAACCCCTGGTGTCAGTCCAGGCTGGTGGATGAACAGATCAAGAGCAGCTCTGCCAAGAAGGAATTGGGGATGTTGGTGGATGAGAGTCTGTACATGACTCAGCAATTGTAAACTTGCAGCCCAGAAAGCTGAATGTGTCCTGGGCTGCATCCAAAGCAGTGTGAGCCGCAGGTGAGGGGGGAATTCTGCCCCTCTGCTCTGGTGAGCCCCCACCTCTAGAACTGCACCCAGTTCTGGGGTCCCAGCACAGGAAGGACATGGAGCTGTTGGAGCTCTGGAGTCCCAGAGGAGGCATCAAGTTGATCAGAGGGATGGATCCCATGAAAAACCACTTTGACACTGTGCTCCTGCTGGGAGCCAGCTCCCGGTTCCTTGTCTGTAAAGAGAGTGCAGGTGAGTCAGGTGTAGACATCTGTGTTTAGCAGATGTATCCTGGCCTAAATGGTGTAAGCAAGGGTACCCCTAAATCTGTAACAGAGTCAGAAAATGAAATAATTTTGTTTCAGTCTCTAGATCTGGAAAGTTACAAAAATAACTAATTTATGTTTTATTCCCATGCCAGTAATTAAGAGATACATCAAATGTGTGAATAATTCCTGCATTTCTAGTTAAGCTGTCACAGGTGGCCTTTACTCTACCCTCTCTACTCTTACATAAGGTCAGTGATATGATCTTTAACTCCTCTTTTCCAGAATTACTGCTGCTCAGATTTTCACCTGCAGACACCAGGGAAAAGGGCTAGAAACATGTGAATTTTGTGGTGGATGGAAATTCAAGCACTCAGATTCAGGAGTGATTATTCTCAGCCAATTATAACTTTGGGCTTTTATTTATTGTGGTTTTGTATTTTCATTTTTAAAACGTTTGAACTCAGTTGCTTTAATGGCTGCAGAACACTTGTCACATGCATTCTCAGGTCTGGTCTCCCTAAAGAAAATTAAGAAATGGCTGACAATCCAAGTAAATTCAGCTGAGGAATTATTAAGTTACATCTCAATTAGTCATTCATTAACAAGCTGTCCTTGCCTTTCACTTAGCAGAATTAACAGAAGTCATTAGTTTCTTTCAGCTGTGACCATATTTCCCAGCATACGTGGATGATACACAATTAGTTTGAGAGAGAACTCAGCAATATGGAAGTCAAGAGAAGGACAGTTTTTCCTGAGAAAATGGGGCAGCCTCACACACCAGATAGGTCACATTTCCACTGATAGCAGAGAAGAGGCTGAGAGAAACGAAAAACTTGCGGCTGTCAACCCTTGCCTGCAAATTCCCCCTTCCCCTGTCCTGTTCTACCCCTCTTTGCAGCCAAAGTTTGGGAAATCTTCACTCAGGAGGTTGAGAAGTGGAGAGCAGCAGCACTTTGAACATAGCAGGCATAGAACCAATGTCTGAGCTGCTGGCATGGATTTGTGGGGGTACCCCTGTGTGGGGCAGAGGGGTGGCAGGACATGTGTGAGCCTCAAGGCCAGGTACAGGTAGCAGGTTACTGCCACATCTGCTTCCTGGAGGAGGGAAAACCACAGGCAATACTGCATCCTGAAAATCATCACTGCCTGGGCCATATGGAATGCCCAAGTGATAATCCCAAACACTGCAACAATTTGTGTGTGTGAAGCTCAGGAACCAACTTGGGGCTCAATATGGGCAATGAAGGTCAGATGTTTGACGCATTATGGTCTCTTAGACAAAGCCTCAAATACTTTTTTTGAGAAAGGGATTAAGCTCTCAAATCTATATGATGCTATAGAAAACTTCTCCTTAAAATTGCTCCAGCATCACCTTGTCTGTCTGTCTGTCTGTTGGCCTCCCAGGCCTTAATTTCAGCTGAAACAGATCAATATTATGGTGAAAAAACCCATAATCAAGAAGTTTTCACTCCAAGATGTCAAAGCCTGGTCATTTCATAGGTAGCTTCCAGACAAGTACAGTGAGCTTCTTGGAGTATGACAAATACCAATGTGGCTTTGGGAGCTGAGATCTCATTTATTTGAATTTACTGCCCGGCTCCTGAAGATCAGACGCTGTTTGACTGTCTTCACTTTGTCAGGCAGCTTCTCTACTTGAGATTGTCCAGTGGGACTTACTACAGGTTATCCAGAAGGCACTCTCTGAGGCTTTCATTTTAATCTTGATTTAGACAGAGAGACAGAGGATTGATTGTCTGTGACCCACTTTGCTGAGTGGAGAGAGCTGGAGATCTTCTTCATTGTGGAGGGGAGTGCAAAGGGAATTGGAGACAAATAGAGAATGGTTTCAAATTGAAACAGAGTAGGGTTAGCTTAGATATTAGGAGGAAGTTTTTCCATGTGAGAGTGGTGAGGCCCTAGCAGAGGTTGCCCAGAGAAGCTGTGGATGCCCCATTCCTGGGAGTGTTCAAGGCTGCAGAGGGCTTGGAGCAAGCTGGGATAGTGGAAGGTGTCCCTGCCCATGGTAGGCGGTGGAATGAGATGATTTTGAAGGTCTGTTCCCACCCAAACCATTCTGTCATTCTTTGATCTAGATGTATGTCACCGTGCTTGAGTTTTCAGGTAGCCCAGGCTAGCCCCCAGCACGGCAGCAGATGTGTGGGCCATCCCCCGAAAGCCACACAGTCAGGGACACGGCTGATAGAGCCATGTGGGTCAGGCTGGCACACTCTACGGCTTTTGATAGTAGGGAAATCGCTGAGGACAGGGGTTAAAGGAAAGAGAGAAGCCTTTGGTATGAATCCCAGAGAGCTTTATGCCCCAGGGAGATCAGGGACCGAAAAGCCCCAAACACTTTTGGGGGGGTCAGGGTTTTGTACAACTCAAAATTGATGGGAGGGTACAAACAATCAACCAATGAGGAGTCTAAAAGGGAGGAACAAGGGGAGGAGAGTACAATATAGGGACCAACAGGGATGAGAGGGTGGAGAGGACCAGTCACCTAGGCCAGTGGGGCCTCAAAGGTTAGGAGATGGACAGGGAAGGGTCTGGAATAGAGGGCAGGGTTTACATTGATGGGCAAGGAAGGGTCTGGAATAAAGGGCAAGGATTACATTGATAGGCAACCGGGAACCTGGGGTGATTGGACAGGAAGGGGATTGACAGGGACCATTCTGGAAGATAGGGAAGGCTCTCAGGGTGAGTGACATAGGGGAAAAGGTGGGGAAAACTCAGGAAGGCACCATTCTTTTTTAGGGGGAAACATATTTGGGAGCAACCAACTGGTATAAACACTTAAACCATGAACAATAAAAAGACACCGCCACAGATCTACACACAAATATGCTTCTGTGTAGATATGCACACTGCTGCAGGCCTGAAAAGTGAATGACACTGGTTTAAAGCTGTCACTGTTGCAACTTGGAGCTGTCATTGGTTGGGAAGTTGTTTTCTACTCAGAGAGAGAAGAGTGGCTTCTTATTGGAAAAACAGAGCACCAAAATGAGACCTTTCCCTGTGTATAGTGAATTTTGTCTCCATAAAGCAGTTTGCTATTTCTGTCTTCCTGCTAGATCTGGAAGACAACAGTATTGCCAGGCATTGGACGTGGTGATCCTTGTGTGTCCCTTCCAGCTCTGGAATATTCTGTTCTCTGATTAAATGATCTTTTCTTTTGAAGGGCTGACAAGTGGAACAACACAAAACCCAGAGCAAAGGTACATGGCCACAGCTCAGAGACCAGAACACAAGATATTTGTTGCTCTCCAGAAGCATAGCACAGAGAAAACCAGCAAGTCATTGAGGGAGGGACTTCGTCCTGGCTTGAGAGGTTGAACTGGGAGGTTTCACCTTTTCAGCCTTCTGGAGCTGTGCAAGAGCATGTCACAATTGCCAGTGGACAGAAGAATTACAAAAGGAATGTAGAATCCCAGTGGATGTTGCCCTGGTACTGTTTCTGTTGGTGGGCACCACATACTTGACCCTTTAGACCTTGCCACCAGTTTTCAGCTTTCTATTTCCCTCCTGGGGCACAACCCCAAACTTTTGCTGTCACCAGATCCAGGTTTGTTTGTGCTGCTGAGCAGCTTTGATCTGTGTCTGCTGCCCGCTGTGAACAGCTCAGTTTGGGGAGAAAGCAAGCTCAGCCATGGTACCAGGCAGCCAAATCCCCACCAAAGGAAGACGGTGGGTGGTGGTGAAAGATCTCAGGAGCAGAACAGTGCAGGGAAGGCTGTGGGGAGAAGCAGCAGCTCTGAGCAGGTCAGCACTGCAGGAGTAACAGATCTTTGGGAATGCTGGCGCACAGGCTTAAGGTTTTACAATGTCTTTAACTTGCTTTCATCACTCTTACTTCCAAGAGATCCATGGATTTGTCCTCACAAGCTCTCAGTGAAGGCTATGCTGCTGCCCCTATTCAGCAGGGGCAGCAAGAGAGACATTTCGTGGTGGAGAGATTTAACTGAGGTCACAAAATTCATTGAAGCCAAGCCCTGAGATAGAAGTTGACCTTTTCACATCCCTTTAAAGTTGTTCCTTAAGGCTGACCCTGCAGAATCAGTTTTCAAGGCTGTAAGATTATGCATTTAAGCTTTGTATTGAAATGTTCCTTAAAAAAGAGAATGTCACCAATAACTAATTTATCTTCCACATCAAGACATGCAGGGCTGAAGACATGGAGGTGATGCAAACATCAGGTGCCCAGAACTTTGCAAATACAACCACTTCTTTAGTAAACAGAAAAATATGTTCTCATTATGAACCTCGGACTCTAACTGAAGAGTTGCAATGTACAAAGTATTTCTTTTTGGGCAAAACTGAAGAAATATAATGGACAAAAACCTTTCTTTTTCAAGGCAGAGGCTGATGCAGTTATGAGCACGATAAAATGACCTGGTGGCAGATTGAGTGGGCAAGAAGAACATACGGAATGATTCCTGTTTCTGTGCATGCCTCCTACTTTTTCTGTGATTTGCAGAAAAATTAGGAGGGGCACTTACCTGTAGGCAGCCCAGTGCCTCCATTCTTAAAGATGAAAAAAAATAAGAACAGAACCTCTAAAAAATATATTGTGGAAAACAAATATTTCACTTCTATTTTTCCTTGTTAATTCAGAAGTTGGTTGAAATTTCTGAGGAAAAAAGCAATTGTATGTGAATCCTACCCTAAGTATATTTATTTTTTTTTTAAAAAGTGGGGAATAGTGCACTTATTTCACTAGAAAAATATATATATTTTTAAAAAAGCAATGGGGTCTTTTTTTTGGGGTTTTTTTTTGGTTTTTTTTTGTTTTGTTTTTTTTGTTTTGGTCAGCTTGAAGATGAGAAATGGAGAAATCTTTCCTCTTTCTTCTTTTGAGTGGGATGGAAACTCAGCTCAGCAAGACTGAACACAGTTCTCATCTTTGTCCATCTTTTGTCTCATCCCTTAGTACTTCTGGGTGCTTTTTCCTCATCTATGGAATCTAAGAAAAAAACCCACCACCCTTCTTGTATTTTATCTGTAAGCTCCTCTGGGCAGGAATTTTTCCTACTTCTGTACTTCTGTAAGTAGGAAATTTGATTCCCCAAACAGACATTTAAAACCAAAAAATTTACCTTATTCCATTATAAAGTTCTTTGATGATATAATGCAAATATTAGTCAATGGGAGGAAAAGTCTGTGATGGATGAACTAGGCTGTAGATAGAATTTGTGGATATATTTACCAGTCTGTCCCAATATGGCAGCACCAGCTTTCTCCAGTCCAAGATGTCAGGCATGAAATGGGCATTAACAATTTGAAGATGAAAAGCAGAAAAAGCAAACCAGCCATAAATGTGGAATGAATATGGAGAAGCCTGGTTACACTTCAGACTGAAACAAAATTTCATCTGCTTTTCAGTGAATTACAAAGCTAAGCCACTCCAGAAGCAGTCGGGAGTGACAAAGAGGGAGCAGTCGGGAGTGACAAATCTCATATTTGTCCAGGAATATTGCATTTTGTGACCACAGCAATTTTATTTTTTTTTTTTTCCTAATGGAAAATGAATGTTTTTCCATAGAGCTGATGGGACACAGCCATCCTCCAGAGATGCTGGGGATACACACGAGGTTCTGAACATGGCCATTCCCTGCTGACACACCATTTGCCTCTTGCCACACAGTGACTTATGCAGGGATTTGCACTCATCAGTCCTGGTTCATTTCACATCCATCTCTGGATGGGAGAGGGAGGGATCCCTCTGACAGGTTGATTTTGAATTGCTTCCACAGCCTGGGCTGACACCCAGTTTCTGAGGTGATTTATACAGTAGCTCGGTAGAAGCTGGTTTATAATGCAATGTGCTCTAAAATGATTTTGCTTGCATCTTGAAGTGAGCATCCATCCATCAACACACTCAGAGTCACTCTGCTGGCCCCTAAAAGTGTTCCTGGCAGGTGTCTTTGCTATGAGGCTTCTCTGTCCTGTACACATATATTTTTTAAACTATTGAATTAGAATTAGTTAGAATGCCAAGTTTTCAGCTGAAAAAGCTCTTCACAAAGGAACTTGGCCTCTGAATCCTTCTGGAATTGCATAGCATCTGCTGGGGGAATCACTGGAATGATATTTTTGAAGTGTTCTAGGATATCAAGGTGCCTCATCTTTGTACTAATTTCTCAGATGTGCTTACAGGGAGAAATGGGCACAGAGAGTGAGAGTGAGCAGGGACCTGGCTCTCAGAAGTATTAAAACTTCTGCAAAATCCAATGAATGTTAAACATTTGAGTCTATATTACATCTGAATGCATTTTTACAGACTCCTCATTTTCTTTTTTCAAAGAAAGATAAGAATCAGTACATCTGAGCATGAGGATTTTAAGGTTACTTCAAAATCAACCAATTTAGAGTGTGGTTGTTCTGCAAAGATTACTGCCTGATGGAGTCCTTGTTTGCCATTGCTTTCAAGTAATTTGTGAGCATTTTCAGACTGAAGATTTTCTAGGAAGGCATTGTCATGACAGAACATTGTCCTTGTACTGAATGGCTTAGAGTTTAAAAAACAGTGAGGAAAGGAGATGGATAAAAAAAGAAAAAATATTCTCACTGTAAGAGCATCTTGTTGGAGCAAGTCCTGAGGAGACCATGAAGATTAGAGGGATACCTCTTGTATGAAGAAAGACTCAGGAACTGGGGTCGTTCAGTCTCAGAAAGAGAAGGCTCTGGAGAGACCTTAGAATCCCATTAAGTGCCTTTAGGGGCTTAGAGAGCTGAAGAGGCACTTTGGACAAAGACCTGGAGTGAAAGGAAAAGGGGGAATGCCTTTAAGCTGAGAAAGAACAGGTTTGGAATACATATTGGGAAGAAAATATTCCCTGTGAGGGTGGTGAGGGCTTGGCACGGGTTACCCAGAGAAGCTGGGGCTCCTCCACCCCTGGAAGTGCTCAGGGCTGGGTTGGATGGGACTCTGAGCAGCCTGGGAGAGTGAAAGGTGTCCCTGCCCTTGGCAGGGAGTTGGAAATGGATGATCTTGAATGTTCCTTCCAACCCAAACCATTCTGTGACTCTTATTTCGATGGGACATCTGCCCTGCAAATGCTCATCTCAGCTGGGATGGGATGCAGTGGAATTTCTCTTTCTATCAGCAAGATCTGTGCATGGCTCCAAGCACAAATATCACAAACTCCTGTCATTCTCGTGGGGTTTCTCCTGCCCACTGAAGACTGGCACGACTCTTCTGGTTCTTTGGGTTCAAAATGCTGCTCCAGACTTAGCACTGAGCAGGCTGAAACTCCACACTTTTACTTACTCCTTCAGTTAAAAATGTGATGGTGAAAAGGTGAGAGGGACAGTGTGAGCTGAGTAGGAAAAAAAGTGCAGTATCTCAGTTTACCAAGAATTGGTATGGAAGGAAATAGAGATTAAAGCAAATTTTTTTATTTTTTTTTTCTGTTACCTGTGAAATGTTGAAGCCCTGTGTTGAGGCAGGAACTAATTTGCTGTGCCAGGCTCTAGTTAAGGAAGAATTACATCCTCTGACTGTGTGGAGAAGAAAGTCACTTTTCATGCTCGTGCATCAAGGGTTTCAGACTTCTGTGAGTAAGTGCAGGAGCTTTACCTCTCTCAGAGAGCTCATTTTGCACACAGAGCTCCCTGGCTGGTGCATGGCACCTCCCTCCATTTTTACCTCAATAGGAAAAATCAGGGAAATATCCTTGTTCAGTTCTGTAGAGACTTTGACCAGATTGTAAGAAAACCTTTCTCAGACCCTTTCTGAGCACTGTGGCTGTTCAGAGGGTTGATGATTCTTCCTGAGAGATGCTGCTCAGTTTGTTTTGAAGATGAAGGGCATTTTATCTTTTACTTTTTAAGTTACTAGGAAGAGCAAGTTGCCCATTAACACTTACAGAAGATAGTTTAATCAGCTGTTATTGGCTGGGTAGGTAAAACTAACCACGCTGTCTGGATGTCTTTCCCCAAATAAACTCAGATCCAGTGGAGGATGTGGCACAGTCACATTTTTCTCACTTCAGTGTTTCTGAATATAAGGTCACTAACCCCTTGAATTTATCTGTATTCTCCAAGGTGGATAACCCCAGGGAGCTGTTTTAACTTCCCACAGACTGAACACACAACGGGAAATAGAAAAGAAAGAAAAAAAAGGAAAAAAACCTCTCTCCACCAGCACAGCAAGACAGTCAGGAAAAGTCAGGAACTCAAATTCATATGGCTCAAGAGTCAGGGCCATGTGTGGGAACACACAAAATACTCAACTGCCTTGAGAAAACACTGCCAGAATTACAGTGAAAATTAAATCTCTCCCCTTTTCTCCCCTGTGGGTATCTGCAAGGGCCGTTTCTGCAGCAGATGTCTTTTTAGGCTCCATAACTCATCCTGTCCCTGGTTCCTGTGTGGACACAGCTGGGAGGAAGCTGAGCCCAGTCCAGTTCCAGGGTAGAAAGGGCTGTTGTCACTTGGGATGATGCCTACAATTATTCCTACCTCCATAGCACTGCTTGCTCATGAAGAACTTGCTGAAAAATAATTTGCAATTATTCTTCTCCTGGCTGCTTGTGCTGTAATTATTAATCAATCTTCATTTTTATGTGATATGTATTTGCTTCCTGGTTAATATTTTAAATTGATACTGTGTTGTTTTTGTAATTATTAATAACGATATTGTTATTTCTGCATGATGATTGTGATTAGAGGTAAATGCAATTTCCCAATAGAAAATTATTAAGCTAAAAATACCAGCTTCATCAATTTCTATAATTCACAGTGGCATCTTTGCAATTAATTCAGAAAGCAATACTTCAGATTAAAGTACAGGATTTATGTTCCATCATTTTGCCAAGCACAAATCTCCCATTATATTCATAAAATCTGGAGGAATGGTTAAGTGCACTGTTTTAAGAGGAGTTCATTGGTCATACTTTAGCTCACTGTTGCTAACTGATGTGCCTAGCTGATGTTTCTTCAACAAAATGAGTTTCTAAAGGAAGTGTCAGTAAGGAGAGCAGAAAATGCTGGTCCACACAGCTCGGGCTCCACCTTCTTTCAATGTTTTTACCACACTCTGGACCATCTGTGCGATACTCTGCATCACACAGTGACATCTCGTGTCTGGAGCACGTACTGCAAACAAACCTCTGCTAAATGTCTGTCCAGGACATCAGGGAAAGACCAGAATAATCACAGATCACAAGGGGTTTGGGTTGGAAGGGATTCCTTCAACATCATCTTCTTCCATTCCCTGTCATGGGCAGGGTCACCTTCCACTCTCTCCCAGGTTGCTCCAAGCCCCATCCAGCCTGGTTTTGAACAATTCCAGGGATAAAGCAGCCACAGCTTCTCCAGGCAACCTGTGTTTCAGGGCTTCCCCACCCTCACAGCAAAGAATTTCTTTCTACTGCCTAATTTAACCCACTCTAATTTTAATGCCATTCCCCCTTATCCTCCCAGTCTGCATTAAATTTGCCATGATAAAGGAGAAAAGCTCAGAACTCAATGCTCTAAATTAATGTTGCCTCCTAATATTTCAGAGCTTTGTGGAAAATACCTCCTAACCATGGCAGACACTGTTTCAGGCTCTATGGTTTGCTCAGCTCTAAGTCTCAGAGATACCCAAAATGTGCTTCACGTTTTTTGGGTCAAAGTACCCAAAGCTTTAGACAGCCCATACGTGGATGCATTTGAAAGTAATTTTGAATATCCCTTCTGTGTTGCTTGGAAAAATGTGGTTTAAAAGTCAGAAGAGATGCAATATCATGGAATCATAGAATCATTAAAATTGGAGAATGCCTCCAAGGCCATCAAGTCCAACCTTTGTCCAAACAATGTCATTCCCACTAAACCATACTGTGAAGTGCCACATCTATTCATTTTTTGAATACTTCCAGGACTTTGGACACCACCACTTCCCTGGGCAGCCTGTTCCAATGTTTAAACACCCTTTCAGTGAACAAAACATTCCTAATATCCAACTTGAACCTCCCTTGAAATGCTTACACTTGTGAATATAATTTAAATATTTAGAAACTAGCGAAGATGTCTGGCTGTTCTTTATATTGTGGAGTAGTTCTGCTGCAGTATGAAACTGAGGACCCACTTGGGACCTCTTGCAGAGACAGCTACACAAGCACAGCATGCAGCTTTAGACCTTCTCGAAGGAGTTTGGAATTGAAGTGGAGAGGCTTAATTAGCAGGCAAAGAGAAATCAACAGTAGACCTTGGTTCATAGAATAAATTATGTCCCACAGGTAGAACAGGTGGATTTTTTTAATCATTTGTGTGTATGGATTAAAGTTTAGTTGATGTTTACTGGCAATCACATGTAGAAAGTTCTTAAATATTCCTGATTTTGTGGTGTCTTTCATAACTCCCAGGCTCCAAGTGGCTATCCTGCCCCATTCCAGAGATTCTGATTCAGGATAATCCTTATTCTCCTCTCCTTCTATTTCCATATTTGTGTTTAATATTTTATAACAATTGACTGTAAGCAAGTTTAATATTTCCCCCTGCCACCAGCAGAATATATTAAGCTTTCATTTAGTGTGTCAATTAGCCAATTCTTTGCTTCATCAATATGCATTTGTCACCAGCAGCATCCTCTAAGCCAGACCAAAACACAACAAGGACACCAAATGTCGAGGGGGTATTTCAGCCTTGCAGCTACTTAGGATTTTTTTCAATTCCCCTCTAGGAAGCTTAGACAACGTATTAGAGAAATTGGTTAATTAAAACATAATTCCCAGATCCATGGCAATAGATACTCAGCCTTGCTGTGCTACTTCTGCTCGTTGGCTTAATAAATCACTGAAATGATATAATTGTTTTCCTCAGCATGTGCAGAGCTGAAATGATTTCTGTGGTAGATTAGTGAGAATTATTGCAGCAGAATGCAGCTCTCTTCCTTCGAATCCCAGGAACTTCCATTTCCAGGCACTGAACAGGAATAAAGGAAATTATGAATCCCATTTGCTCTTGTGAATGGAGGCAATAGCACGGACAGGGGGTTAGGTTGAATTTATTGTGTATAACAGATTACGTGATGCAACTACTGACACAATTGCTTTTTGTCAGGAGAGGGTGGTCGGGCTTAATTCACCTACTCTTCATTCAGAAACCTGCTGGAAGGATCCCCAGAATGCATAAGTAGCTTTTTACTTGACACTTTGAGTATTTAAATCACTCTTGCACAATTTATCACCTCCAAAGCCCCCCCACAACAAATGAGTAAATACAATGCCCAGTCTTTCAGATGAGCAAAATTAAGGCATAGGAGGCAAAAGAAGGACCCTAAAGCTGTCCAGTTAAGCAGGAGAAAAGAAAGTAACTTGCTTTTATTGCTAAAAAGTAAATTCTCAAAACTCCCCCACCTTTCGTGGTGACCATAATTATTAGTGAACAGATTGACTTCAGTAAACATTACAGCATTCAAAATGTGTAAGGAGAAAATGTAATTTTCACAGCTCCTGAAAGAACCTTCATTTTTTTAGCCAAAAATTATATTTTCACTTAGGAATTGATTATTTTCTCTTAGAAGGAAAGGAAAATAGTTAAAAATAGTCTGAACATAAAATGCCATATTCCAGTTTTGATCAAAAGGAACATCTTGTTCCTTCTGGCACAAGAATGTGTCATTTCATTTAGATTTTGTTAAGAAACAAAACAAAACCTTTCTTTATCCCTAAACATCATCTTGAAAACAACATTTCATTATTTTTCTTCTTGTAACAGTTCTTGTTCTGTCAAAAGGATTGCTGAATGACAGGTTCGATGCTTGATGCTAACAGCTGAAAAACAGACAATTCTCTTTTTATTGTAATCTTCAGCTTGCATCATAGAATCAGAGAATCATTAGGGATGAGAAACCTCTCAGAGCATTGGGTCCAGCCACTGACCCAGCACTGCCAAGTCCACCACTAAACCACATCCCCAAATGCCACATCCTCATATTTTGTGAACACTTCCAGGGATGGTGGTTCCACCACTCCCAGCTCAGCCTATCCCAATGTCTGACCCCAATTTCAGGGAAGAAATTTATCCTTATATCAAGAGAAGAATTTTTTTCTAATATTCTCGTATCCTGAAGTTGAAACCTTCCACTGGTGCAACTTGAGGCCATTTCCTCTTATCCTATTACTCATTACTTGAGAGAAAAGAGCGATTACCTGTCTGAAACCTCCTTTCAGGGAGTTGTAGAGAGCAATTAGGTCCCCTCCAAGACTCCTTTTCTCCAGGCTGAACCCTCCCAGCTCCCCCAGCTGTTCCTCATCAGACTGGTGCTCCAGACCCTTTCCTGTCTTTCCTTCCTATTCTGAAATGCACAAGTGCATAAATGATCTCTACTTCTGTCCTGTCCAGATTATCAGTTTATGGAGCTGGATAATTCCAAGTCGTTCCTCTTTGGTTCCTAACCCCTTAATGCAAGCCATGTTTTTGTCTGCTGCCCTCACCAACCCCACTCCTGCCCTGGTCCACAGCAAGGTGTGTAATTCACAGATAAGGTGTTCCATAATTCACAGATAAAGGTGTTCTATAATTCACAGATAAAGGTGTTCAGCTGAAAGTTAATATCCATGAAGGAGGCAGCGGGCAGATATTCATCTTGGCACTGACCAAGCGTGCAGCTGGGCCTGGCTGATCCAGCAACATGACACTTTATTTTTATAGATGAAACACGAATTACCCATCTTTCCCCTTCCTTCTGCTTCACAATTCAGTAACAAGACTTGTAAAGTACAATAAGGGCCTGTGATATTTACATGAGCAGATGCCTTAATAGTATTGGGTGCACCTGCCTAGATTTTATGTTCGTGCTCTTTTCTCTGTGTACCTCTGAGGTACTGACCTAAGAAAAATACATTTCTCTGTATTCTTTTCACCCTTTCTTCCTTCACATGCTTGGGTCTCCTGCAGGAAAGTGATTGCATGGGGGGAAATCTCTGCTGTAGATTAGTAAAGTATTTCCAGCATTTATTTATTACCTATGACTAGAAGTTCACAGATTAACCATGGGGAGGACTATGCTGTTTTTTTGTTTTGTTTTTTTTTTTTTTAATCTGCCATTTACTATCTAAATTGGTTGCTTCCTGTTACTTTTACTGGAAAGAAAAGTGAACATCTAATCCTTGCTCCTCCTCCCCATGTCATCTCTGATTTGAGGGGCCTGCAAGCTGACTGATTAGGAAAGTAAGGCTGGGTCTGTGCTGTTGCACACACAAGTGGTGTGTAATAGACCCACCATCCCAGAAGTGTGTCACACCACTAAACATCCTTTGAACCATCAGCATAAATGATGCAAAGCCACAGTAACTGCAGCCTGCTAAAGGAACAGCACAAGAAACTCTGTAAATACATTAATTACTGAGATATTTTGCTGATTTTATTCCTGACAGTACTTTTTTGTCTGGGAATTACCACACATATGTGGCTGTAGTAGGGAGATGTGCAGAGTCTCTGCCAACCTGATTAATCTACCAAGATTTTTGGTGGCAGGAGGTTTTTTGATGTGTTTCCTTTCCATTCTCCAAAATGATAAACACAGAGCTAACCCTGTAGACTGATGGATGCTGTAACCATGGAGTGAGTGCTGTTCATTTTGACAGACTTTTTCTCAGGCTCTATTTTTCTAATCTCACATTTCAAACCCATCAATTAAAACCTGCTCTGCCCAGGGAGTCCAGGTTTAGCATGCTGTGTTCAGACACACCAGCCAGGCAAAAAAGAGATGCAAGATGAGGAAAATCAGGTCCACAGATGAGCAGTGGCTTTGTGTGGTCAGAAGTTAAAGCAACTTTTCAGCAGCCACGCACAGCAGAGCTCATTCACAAAGGGAAGAGAGTGTAAAAAACCCTCAGGACTATGCTACAGATTACTGAGGGACAGGAGAGTTTTGAGTATTGGCCCAGTGCTCCCATATAAAAGATGGACTCTGGTTGTCATTTGCTCCTTTCTTGCCTTTGGGCATCACTTTTTTCTTCCTTGCAAGCTCTTCTTAGTTGTCAGAAGTGTTAGTCAAAACAGCTTCTGTACCACTTTGATTTTATATATCCCTTGCCTGCAGTTTCCTCTGGGAGATTCAATAAGGTCCATGGGATAAGGCAATGCTTTTTACAAGCACAGAGTGGTGGGGGAATTACCAATGTGAAGCTTCATCTTGAGTATGCAGAAGTCTGGGGAAGTCTGGAGGTGACATCTCACTCTACCTTACTACACAGAGTTTCAAAAGAAACTCAGCAAAACTCTTTCTGAAGTGAGAGAAATCCAGCAAATAGTTTTGTTTGGGTTAGGTAACATTTTCTGAAAAAAATGAGAAACTTCATGTCTGTGTTGTACAAATGAACCCTGATGGTGTTTCATTAGGAAGCAGCTCTTTTTGCATGTGAAAATATACGAAAAGAAAAGAAAAGAAAAGAAAAGAAAAGAAAAGAAAA
>NC_031769.1:147527067-147569550 GCF_001522545.3 Parus major
GGGAAGGGAAGGGAAGGGAAGGAGGAAGGGAGGATGGATTAGATGGGAAGGTGAAAAGTTTGAAAGATAATTGAATGACCTGAAACTTTGCCTGTGGATGAATTAAAGAAAGACAAATCAGGTTGTTAAGCTGTCCATTGTCCCTCATTTTCCATGAGACTCAATGGTTTGCCCTTTCTCTTCTCCTGCCACAATATCTTCATTATCCCTTGCTCTTGGCCAAGGACCATGACATTGTCCTCATGCCAGCATGGCAGTGTGAGACCCCAGTGCAGGACACACAGCTCAGCCAGAAAACAAGACCATGCATGGCTTTGGGCTACAAACTTCTGGCTTTCTCCCACTGTAACTCGGTGAGCCACCAAAGAATCTGATACCCAATATCAGTATATGATCTGACATTTGGCATCCCACCCACTGGAACTTCAGGAAGTTGAGAGGCATTTCCAGCTCTTCATCCTTCTCAGAAAGAGGTGCTAAAATCATAAATATATGGTAAAGTCAGTGAAAATACACCATGAAATGTGTGGATTTGGGTCCTGCAAGGCTGGGGGAAGGGTCATAACTTAATCCTGGAACAGGATGTATACTGGAAGTCCCCCAGATCCATCAGCAGAAAACACTTATGATGTTAATAAACTCTTTTTTTCTCCTTGTCAATATGGCTTTAGCAAAACCAGCAGCACGGGGCATGGAGCTCCATCTGTAGTGTATAATAAGAGGGTGTTGTACATTGGATAAACATTATGATTTATTTTCAAAAGGAGAGAGATGCCACAGATCCTTCTGCTCTCAAGGACTCTAATTTATTGCCTAATTAAACACTTGCTGCAAAATTGTCCATCCTGTCATTTTTAATTCCTGGTCTAATATCCCAGACAACAGAACACTTAAGGAGGCTCCCTTCTACAAGTGAGGCTTAAATGAAGAAAGATGTTAATGTGTGTTTCCTAATCAAAGTCAATAGGCTATCAGGAGCAATTATTCCTTAGCAGGTCTGTTCTTCTGACACCATGCAATGTGTATGGATCTGCCAAGGTCTGGTGACACTTCATCCCCTTGCTGTGGAGGCAGAAGGCAAGGCCAGCACTCAAAACTGAGAGAAAACCTTGGGAAGACATGAAGGCAACAGGGACAAGCAGAACATGATTCTTTTTAGCCTAAAACTAGATTTTCTTCCTTCAACAAGCCTTGCTTGGAATGAATGCCAAGGCCTCTTGAGGCAGGGGAGACCTTAGGACATTTTATTTTAGACTACCAAGTGTTCTCTCTGCCTTATACAGTTCTTTCCTTTCCTCTTTCCTCTGAGGTGGAGATATTGGACCCTATTGCTAGTAAAATGGAGCCTAACCCTGAGTTTGAAGAGTCACAGCTCTTCTCTAGGTCTGTCCTAGAAGTCTTACAGAGGATTGCATAAAAATAAAATTTGAGAGAGAAATAGATTTGGGAAATTCAGCCTCTCTTACCTGCAATCACAGCTTTGTCCCTGTAGGGACTGACATGCTGCTTTTAAATCCCTCCAAAGTCCTAATTTCTCCAAGATAAACCGTCCCAGTTCTATCACCCTCTCCTCAGCAGCATGTAATGATCTTCTTGTCCTTTAGGTGCCTGTAAATAAATTATATAAAACTTTGCTCTGTAATTTTCCCAGGAAATAATGCTGGTCATCTTGTAATCCCCTCCATCCTCCTTCCTGCCAGTTTTGAAGGTTGACATATGACTTGATAGCCTCTGGTCTTGGCTTTCCCTTCTCTGCACATCCTTTGCCCAGTGTGTCCGTGAACAGGGTTGGGGTTTTAGTCCATGGTTTTGGTTGAAGGGTGGCTGCTGTGGTGTCTTCTGTGAGAACCTTGCAGCAGCTTCCCTTTTGTCTGATGTGGGCCATGGAGAAAGGAGCCCATGCCAGGTTTGCTGGAAGAACTTGTGAATTTGTGGTGGATCTGAGTTCTGAAGGACTGACCCCATGGCAGGGACCCACATTGGAGGAGTTTGTGGAGGATTGAAGCCCATGGAGAGGGCTGGTGTTGGAGAAGTTCCTGGAGAGCTGTCTCACATGGGAGGAACCCCACACTGGAGCAGGGGAGGAGTGTGTGAAGTTCTGCCTCTGAGGAGGAAGCAATGGCAGAGACAATGGGATGAACTGACCATAACCCCCTTTCCCTTCTTCTACACCACTGAGGTGAGGACAGGTAAAGAAGTCAGGAGTGAAGCTCAGCCTGGGACAAAGCAAGGGATAGGGGAAAGGCATTTTTAAGGTTTGGTTATATTCCTCTGCTCTGACTGATAACAAACTAATTTCTCTCAACGGAGTCTGTTTTGCCCATGCTGACAATTGCTGAGGGATCTTTCCCTGTCCTTACCCTGATTTTCTTTCCCTGGCCACCTGAAGAGGGGAGAGAGGTATTGGTGAGCATCTGGCATCTGGTCAGGGTCCACCCACACAATACTGCATCCAGGATGTCAGCAAATACGTGCTCAATTTCTGTGTCTCCTGATGTTGGTTATCCACTGTGAAAACCTCCTCACAGATTCTCCCACCTGAACAGGAAAGTCTGGCAAGGTCATGGCCATGGCCTCATTTCTCTTTGGATCCAGCACAGCAGCAGGAAAACAATTTGCAATGCTTGTGAAACTGTCAGCAAGTTCAAGGACAGCAGAGTTGCAGGTAACTACTCAAATGTTAGGTTTTTGTGAGGCATTCATCTCCTCTGTCACTTTTCTTATTCATTCCTCCCTATTTAGGTTTTGCTATTTTATCCCTTAAATTAGTGAAATGATGCTTCCTGCCTTTGCTTGACAAGCCAGCATGAAAGCTGAGAATATGTAGATGTGGTGTAAGCTGTTATTATCACCTTTAGATAAACCTGGTAATTTCTCATGTCAGAATTTATATCCCTTTATAGCCAATGTCTTTTCATAGCACCTCTTAGCAATTGCTGTCTGTAGATTTTTTTGTCAGAAAGGTAAGCAAAGACATATATATACATATATATATATATATGTATATGTATATTTGTGTCTGTCTATGAATTGTATACATGCACATAAATACAAGTTTTTTATCAGGTTTTTCTTTCCTCTAAGTTAATTTTGCTAATGACAATTCATTATGTAATATATTTCCCCTACTATTTATATTATTCTTTGTGACTTTCCCAGTAAAAATAGTTTCTTTCTTTATATATTTTTTTAAAGCAGTATAAGGAAAAGTTAATGCCACCATTACCTTCCTCACTAATGGCATATAAGGAATTTTTAAAAATAATTCTTTCTTTTGCTGAGAACTTTGGATATCCCTTTAGGTTTTCAGTCTTGGTGGTCTCTTTCTAGGGTAGAACTCTGCAGTTTGTCCTGACACATCCTTTAACCCCACATCTGCCTCCAACCCTACAGTGTTTAAATACAGTCTCTTGTGTTTGTACTCCTGTTTCATTTATGGATATAAGGTTTCAGATTATGATGTCTTGTTCTATTCTAAAGAGTCCCTACACAGCTGTGGCACAGCAGAGCCTTGATGTTAGGTGGCATTACTGTAATAGAGACTTTTATGCCCAAATGAGTCTTTGTTTTTCCCTTTGTCTTCTCTGAGTCAGTGCAAGCTCCTCTGTTTACAGTAAGGATCTTATGAAACAAGGCTTGACTTGTCTGCCTTGGGGACAACAAGGTGCTATTGAATGAAAAATAGATTTCCACAGGGAATTTGTTTTAGCTTACTTTGGGTCAAGTGAAAGAAAAACAAACCCCAAACAAAAACTCTTTTCCCTCAGCCCTGAGGACCTCATCCAGCGAGTTATTGGGACCTGCAGAGAATTAACTGGGGAATTGTAAAGGTCAGGGTAAAAGAAGAGGTGCCATGGGGTTGGAGATAACCAGAGGAAGGACAGTGTGTGACTTTGCAGGAGCCTTTCCCTTCGGGCCAGCCTGCCATTCCCTGCAATTTCAGTAGCTCAGTGTTGTGTACGTGTGAAAGCAACATTTGATTGAGCCTGTGCATCCCAGCCAGCTCTTTGGCAAAATGCTTCAAAAGACACCTGTGAAGTTCAGATGTTTCCTCCTCACTCCTTCTGCATGGCTGCTGCTCAGAATGCTCTGAGCGGACACAGTGATCCAGCCCTTCAGTGGATGGATAGATGGATGGATGGATGGATGGATGGATGGATGGATGGATAGATGGATGGATGGATGGATGAGAGACTTTTGTGCCAGCTCTGACTTGTGCATCTTGTTGAAATCCCAAGCTGCCTTTAAAGCTGTTCCTTTTCCCACAGATAGTTGTCTCTGTGTTTCCACTTGCTGTGACCTCCCTGCCTCACAGAGAAAGAATATTTGAGCAACCCCATCTGTGTCTGAATGGTGATGCATTACTCCGTGTACCCATCCACAAAGATGTGTATGGGATGGCATTTATCTTCCCAAAATTCAAATGCTTCCAATGTATACATGACATCATTCTGAATTGCCAGAGCTCCTGTTCTGGTTGATAAGGAGCCAGTTAAAATACAGAGTGGAGTTGGGTTCAACTCAGTTTACCAAAAAGTGTGTCAGTGTTAGGGGTGGTGTCACCCACTCTGTTGCATCTGTTGATTTGCTGTCTGACTGTCCTCAGGTGGAGGAGCCAGCACTGCAGACCACTGCATTTAATCAGTCACATCTTTCATAATGAATATACCCTGAGGTTTGATTTAGAAGGCGATGAAGACATGGATTCACCTAGAAAAGCCAGATAAATTGATACCTGGCTAAACCCTCACAATAGGGGTTTTCTTCCCTTTATTGCCAGGTTGTGCTGGAAGGCCAAGAAGATCTGCAGTCCCTGGAGGAGGAAGAAATCCTTTCAGTGCACTGTGAAAAATCATCTTTCTTCAATTTAGCCAACTCTTTATGGTCTAACTGTCTTTTTTCTTCATTCCCCAGACAGAGCAGCTGGTAAAGGAATACCTAAATTGCCACTAGACTCTGAAGTTTGTTTTTGTCTGTAGTACAGAGACAGGAATGCTGCAGGCACCAATTTCACTCACTTATAAATGATCACTATTGAAAACTACACATTTTCCCTTGATATTTTTACCTAAATAATGGTCTTGAGGATAGGCACAACAGAGCATATTCTGCTGTGTTCCTCTAATGGCTGAAATGATGCTTCATAGACTTACAAGAAATAGGATAATATGAATTTTAGAAAACAGCCACAGTCCATGAAAAAACTGTGAAATAGGTACATTAGGAGTTGTGAGGTACTCAGGAAAGAAAAGCAGCCATAGAAAGCCCTGAAGAAAGAAGGAGGAGGCAAAATTAGAACTGTGGTGCAACCTTTTTTTACTTCAGGAACCCAACTGCCTAACTGAGAAAACTGGAGTCTCTAGTTTAACTTACTCATTTTAACTGTCCAAAGAAAATTCTTTTGTGCTAATAGATTGTTTTCATTCAGGGCTGCTACAATAATTCACATAAGTTTTAAGTATTAAAAAGTGATGATATAAATGAGATAATCAGAAATATTAATGGGGTCTAGAGACAGACACGCAAAAAACAGGAAGGAAAGATGCAAAAGTGGGGAGGAAAGACCCAAGGGACAACAGTGTGACACTGGAGAAGTAAAGCAGGTGTATATAAATCTGCAAAAAGTATAGAAAAGAAGCATTTGATTTAAAGTGGAGAGTGAGTAGCAGTCACTGTTTTAGGAAAAACTGTCTGTACTTGATAATTTTCCCGAAGAAATGCTGTTTCTCCAAGCCATCCCAGAAACTCTCTCCCTCCTTCCAGAACACAAGGAAGTCCATCATCATCAATACCTCCCTCTCCTCCCCGTGGAGTTTCCCTTTCAGGATTCCTTCCTGATCTATTTCTCCCCAACAGTTTGAATCAATTGGCCTTTAAAATGTGGCTCCATCCAGACTTTGTGGTGAATTTTTATAGGTGTAGGAATGGGACTCGGACACACTTCACATCCTTGCAGTGACATTCTTAGACAGACCTTGTCCAGGAGCTTGGCTAGACACACTTGCAGGGGTAATTAGCTGATTGCCAGCTTGGATAGCTCGGGTGCTCATAATCTCTGTGCTGACACAGTTTTGCCTCTTCAAGTCTGGAATTAATTGGTCAAACCTTTCTCAGTGTCCTTTGGATCCTGAAGGCTCAGAAATCTTTGCAGATTCCTTTGCAATGAAAATGACGGCGCGGCAAAGATCTCTTCTATCTCTTTTTATTTTGGTAGGAAACATCAGTGTGAGAAGACTGGACTTAAGGCACTGGTAGTTTGTGCTGTGCTCTGTCAGGTTAGTCAGAGCTGGACATTTCAGAGGAAAGTTTAAGAATCAGAGATACAGATTTCCTCTTGGTTTCTACACCAGGAGTTGGCCTCATGTAGGCTTTTGATTCATGGGCATTAATGATGATGATTTTCACTCATTAATTGAAGGACTCCTGAAGTACCTCCCAGAGTGCTGCTAAGACAATAGAAAAACTTATTGTTTGTAAATCCATGTGGAGGAATTTGTAATCTCAACTGACACAGCAAGAGGAATAAAAGGACCTTCTGGCACTCTCCCTCCTGACCAACAAGTGCCACTTCATGATTCTCCACACAATAACTCTGGATTTCTCAGTTTTAGCAAATTCTCAGTGAGATATCTTTTTCCACCATGGTCTTTGCCAGGCCACTTTTGAGCAGCGTTAGATGAAGATCCTGATTCAAAAAAAATCTCTTTGCTAGTCTCTTATGGAAGGAAAGCAGGTTCTGAGGCTTGTGGATTCATGCAGCTTCCTAACTTCACCTGAAAGCCACATTTGGGAAAGCATCAGCTTGGCTCCCAGCAGCACTGATAGGGTGCAAGCAGACTTTTTAGCCCTCTCCTGACAGGTGGAGTAGAGATTTCTCAGGTCCAAACCCCATTTCTCTGAAATCACTGACATGATAGCTCTGTGATAATTGAAATGATGGCTAAACCCCATTTTGCCATGAAAATGTCACTTACTGCACTCTACCAACTTCAATTTTGTGCTTTGTTCTCAGACACACGATGTGCCAGGGTGCATCTCTGCTGTGAAGAGCAAACAGTGCCATTACCTCCTGGCTGCAATGAGAAGAAAATGAATAGAGGTTGAAATATGAAGTGCCATTATAGGAAATTGGTTGGTTATTAGACTGTATTTGCTACTGCAGTTACAGAGCTCAGTTCTGTACAAAAACAAAACCCACAAAGCCCAGAAACACATCTCGTGGCTTAATTTTCAGATGTGTGCTGGCAGCCCTTGGTACCCCTGTCACTGTCACAAGTCCCCATGGACCTCCAGCCTTGGACTTCCTTGGCAATAGCTTGGCTGCTCTGCCTGCAGTGTGGGTTGACTTTGATTTATGTGACTCTGGTTCAGTTCTTAACTTTGTAAAATAAACATATTTTTTTTCCCCTGCAAAGCTGAAAAGAAGCTCCCTCTTTTGATGAGAAGTTTTGTGGGACAAAGAGTATTTCTCACTGGGTACTGAGTGCCATAGGCATTGATCTCAGATGGCGACTTGCTTTAATACAGTAATTAATGAAACAGTAACGATATTTCCTTTGTGCTAAGATCTGTGAGCAGGTTTCCGTGGCAACAGCTCATGCACAAGCTTCTTGCCTGTAGCAAATGTGAAGTTGTTTGAATCATTCACATTCTTTTAAAGAAAGAGGGCTGCTGTGACTCAAATTAACTCAGATTTACTGCAAGATGAAAGTACACACAGGGGCAGCTACCTCAGGTCAGCTGATGCACAGAAACCTTTTACCCTGCATTAACTTGCTGGTGTGTTTGAACCTTTCATGCTACCACTGGAGCTTTTATCTCAGAATCATGAAATAGTTTTGGTTGGAAGAAACTTTCAAGGTCATCTAGTCCAGCACCCAAATATAGGAAATCTATGTATTTTCCCCAACTTTATTTTCCTCTCTCCAGCCATTTTCTGCCAACAGAATCCATACCCATTTAATACTAGGATAGCATCAGATCTTCATCCTTATAGTCCTGGGAGGGAAGGAGAACATATTCTGGCTTGAATTCTTCCACAGCCTTTATTTCCCATAACCACTCTCAAGTGATGGATGTTAGGGATGTGTCTGCTTGTGATGGATCCAGCTCATAGGGGCTTTCAGGGAGACAGATAACAACAAAACAGCCAAGGATTGGCAGTGGCACCCTCACTCCCCCAGACATTGTGCTGGTCAAGGTCTGGCTCAAGCCAAGTGTGGGAGAAAATAAATTCTGTAGTCAGTGTGCAAATATCACCATAAATCAGTTATTTTCCTGCATGGACAGCCCAGAGCTTTTTGGGCTCTTCTGCACATCAGCAGGGTGCACATCATGACTTTCCCTTGAGCAGGGACTCTTCTCAAGGTTACTCCTCCAGATTGGAGAATACTTATTTTGTGAGATACTCAGTGAGTTCAGTAAAAGCACTGAAATACTGAAATCTTAGCTAAGTGAAGTGAAGGACTGATTATGCACAAGTAATGCTTCAGCATAAACAACTGACCCTGTTTAGAACATAGAGGAGTCCTCTCTGAACCTCGTGACCCAAGGGGAAGGTTGTCCCTCACAGTTTGGTCTGACCTTGTCCTCTGTGCAGTAAAAAATCAAGAATACCTTGCCACCTGGTCTTGTTAAAGCACCATCCCATTTACTGTTGAACTCTGTTAAATCTCTTGTTTATAAAGATAAATATATTGCTACTCCCCTGTTATGAGTGAAGTGTGTCACAACATCCATGACAAGGACACAAGACCCCAAGCAGTAAAATCCTTTTTGTTTGCTGATCCCCATATTTCTCTTCTGCCAAAAGAGATGATCCTTATGAGCAGATGGTGAGGCAGTTCCAAAGGAGAAAGTTTGGAATGGAGAGAGGTTTTCTAGACCAAAGCTTTTTATAATTTATTTGCTGTATCAGTGAGTACTTGAATAGTCAGAGAATCAAAGAAGCAATAGCCTTCTGGAGCAAAGGAAAAGTATTAATTATCTTGCAGGTCTTTTAGGTTTCTTCTTTCTAATGCAGGAGGAAATGCCTCAGCAGATCAAGAGATAATATCAATAATCACTTGCCTTCCCTTTCAGTGTGAAGTTGTGGTGAATTAATCTTTAAAAGTCTTTGCCACCAATTTTTAAGGAAAAAATACTGGAGAAAATATTTTATTCCAGTGATGTTTTTCTTGTATTCATCTGGCACCACAGCCTAGAGCTGTTGCCTGGCTTTATTTTTAAGGTCTGTATGGACCTGATTCTTTGTGCAAATCCATACTGCAAAGATGTGAAACATATTGAAGTGGACTATCAACAGAATTCATAATTGGGACCTGGTCTGAGGTAGAATATTAGACTTGGATGATCTAATATTATCTGTTGGTATCTAAAACAATAATGTTGGTTTAACACCTTGGCAACTTGGTGGAAGAAGGTAAGGACATCTTCAGCTAAGTATTGAATTTAAAGATAAATTTAGAAGAGATCAGAGTGTGACTTTTGAGAGTTTCAATTGATTTCTCCTCTGTGAACTGTGAATGTCTTTCTCGCTCCACTGTTGTCCCAGGGTTTGAGTTCAGATCACTCCTAGGGACAAAGCACTGGGATAGAAAATGAAACCAAACTATTGGACTCCTTCACCTGTGCAGTCTGGAAATGTGACCTACTAAATCTAGACCTGGAGAAGATCCACATGGCAGAGCCCCTAAAAAACCCCAGAAAGCTGAGTTACTAAAAAGCTCCAACATTCTTTGCTTTTCCAGTCTAAAAATACTTTTATATAATAGACTTCAAACTGGTTTTTGTGCTAAACACACAAATGGAAATCTCACTGCACTGTACACATTATATCACTAAAATAAATATTGTTGTCTTTAATATTTAAAGAGATTTTTGAAACAGCCACAGAGGATGAAAAATACAAGCCAGCAAAAGTGTTCAGTGCCTCGGTGCCCTACAGAGGCATATTTCAATTCTCCTGCTTTAATTTCTTTAGCTCTCAAGGAATTCCAAGGTCTCTGAAATCACATGCTGGGCAGGGAAACAGAGCTGTTGTCCCCAGGGTTCCTCTGGCTCTTTATTATTCACCATTACAGAAATTTTTCTACAGTATGGGCTGAGGACCGGCACCATGTGCACCTCAAAGCTGTTGGAGCAGCAAATACAGAGTGCCCAGGGCATCCCAAACACCATCAGGCACCAATACTTAAGGTAGAACAGGGATATGGGATTTCCTTAATTCTGTCTGTGCTACCAGAGCTGAGCTCAGCCTCTTTGAAAGTTAGTAGGAACTTTGCTGTTGGCATTTTTGGGATGAGCAGAAACTCTTCCCTCACAGACTCATTCAGGATGATGTTCCTTGCCTTATCCCTGTCCCAGAGCTGTGTGTCTGGCCCTGCCAGACCTGTTCCTCCATGAACAGCAAACATCCATGTGTTCCAAACATCCATCCCTCCCTCCAGGTGGATTCCCTGGGACACTCAGATTTTCTGAGTGTTGAATTTTACAAGTGTGTGATGAGTTTGGAAAGTTGGGAAGGAAGCACATGGGCTAATTCTCGAGCTGTGGATGTCATACCATGTCCAGAGTCATGGCAAGTGCTTTTGGTCACAGTTACTGGGACCAGAAATGGGAGCAAAAAAGCAGTCACTTGTTCTCTATTGGATGACTTCAGTTCATTTAACCACAGTAATTCCTCTGCTCCCAGTAAAGGGAGGGAGAAATTACCTAATGCTGATTTTGGAGAGCGATTTTCTGCAAGAGCAGGTAGTGATAGGACAAGGGGGAATGGTTTTAAGGTGGAAGAGGGTAGATATAAATTGGTTATTATTAAGCCAATTAATTAATTAGTCATTAACCCCTCCCTGTGAGGGTGGTGAGGCCCTGGCACAGGTTGCCCAGAGAAGCTGTGGCTGCCCCATTCCTGGAAATGTCCAAGGCCAGGTTGGATGGGTCTTGGAGCAGTCTGGGATAGTGGAAGCTGTCTCTGCCAATGTCAAGGAAGAACATGATCCTGAAGATCCCTTCCAGCCCAAATCATTCTGTGATTCCAAATAGGTGAACTATAACAGCTTCTAGCATCAGAAAAAATCCATTGCATTGGAGGCTCATAAAGTTCAGAATACTCACATGGCACAAGTTCATGGATACAGACACATCTCTACATGTGCCTGGCACAGGTTTCTGAATTCTGCATTTCTGGATTAATATTCTGAGATCTGACTTTTCTCCTGCAGGTATCCCAGTGTAACACTGGAGTCATACTGTGATGAATCAGATCCTTTCTGTGCACAGCACGCACAATCAAACATAACTCAGGTGTCATATCCAGTGGACTTAGTGCTGCACTTCAAAGTCCATTTGAAGCAGAATCCAGATGCCTCTCCTTCATCAGTTTATTCCCCAATTTTTGTGTTTAATTGCAGCAGTGATTATGTATATTCTGTACATCTGGTATCATAGTCCTTCCTAAGGTTCATTTTGTTCTTCCCTTTCCTATTCAACTAGAAAAGTTCCACTCTGTAGAGCAGAGGAAGGACTGTCAATGCAAGCTTATTTGGGGACTGTTCTCTGTTACTTTCAGTGGACTTACACTTCCACAAAATCTTATCTTATGGCCAGAGAAAAGAGTGTTTAAAGGCTCCTTTAACATGATTATCTACTCCATCACCCTGCTTTAGGGCAGGGTAAACTTTGAGGACTGGTTAACCACCCTTTTGTGTAAATTTCTCTAAGAGTTTCATCAGATGGAGCCAAGAGTGCCAAACACACCCTAAGTCATTCCACTGAGACTTTCATCCTTCTCAGCTCCTTGTAGGTGCTCCAGGACCACTCAGAAATCACACCTAGAACCTTCCTCTGAGCACAGCTGGGCTGATGCCCTCACCACTGACCTGTCTTGCTGCCCAAAACAGGATTGATGCAGCCAAGCTGCCTGTTGGAAACAGTCCCTGTCTTGTGTCAGTGCTTTGGAGTTGTGTGGGAATTGTGCAGGACTAAGAGCTACTCCAGGCTGCAGCAGCACCAGGGACTGGTTTAGCAGAACAGGTAATTAACTTTGAGTGATTAACTTTGAGTGTTTAACTGTGGCTCTGCCACTGTTTATTGCTAGTATAGGTCCAGCTTTGGAATTTTCCTTTATTACGTGCTGAGCAGCCTCATCCTGGTCCTCACATCATCATGCTTAGAGCAGTGCTGAGCTTACCCTTAATAAGTCAGTGTATGGCTTGGAAATACTCAGATTTGGTGGCTTCTCAGTTAATTTATGTTGAGAAATTTTAGTTTTCTTTATAGTTCTGGCCACATTCAGCTGATCTGATTTTTGTTGTGGAAAAAAGGAGAGATGCTCACTGTAAAACACTGCTTGAAAGGAAATTCTACTGTTAAAAAAGCTGCTGTTTATTGAGATAATTGTGGCTGCCCTGTGCAATGGTACAACACAAAGTCTGACCTGATTACCCTGCAAAGGAGTATTCTCTACTGATGGTGTGACAGGAAACCTGGGGTTTTTAGTGTTGGGGATGTCCAGACTCTATCCCTTGTGCTGCAGCAGCAGCAGCATGCAGGGTGCCCACTGAAGCATTTCTTTATGCTTGCTGCATTACTATTTACGCTTCACTATTTATACAGCAGGCATGGCCCTGTCTCCTTGCCATTCTTCAATCCTGCTGCCACAAAATAATGTCAGAGAGGGGCTCAACTGGTTATTAAAAACCTACTTCCCAGTTTTTCTTTCCCAGCCTTCACTTTTGTTTTTAAAGGGGCCTCTCTGCTCTTGGTGAAATGCAATTAAACCTCCTCAGCCATCTCCTTACTGGCCTCTTGGTGGTACTCTTAACTCAGCATATTCACCAGCTGCTCTGGCTGCCTTTAAAGGCATCAATCTCCACCCTGCTCTAGGAGAGCGAACACTTTTAAGTAGATACTAAATATATACAAACATTATGGACACAAAGCAAGATTTTCTAAAGGATTTGTCAGAGATACGGAATCTTGACTCACTGATCCACACTGACCTACTTCAGGGCTTCACCTGCTCTGCAAAGCCCAGTGCTGAGATCTGTCAGATATCCCTGGAGCACAGATGTTTGGATCCAGTGCTTACACTGGGGAATGAAGGTAAAATGAAAAGGGGGGTTGTCATTTGCATTCCTGGCAGTTTGTTTAGTGCCAGGCAGAAGAAAAGGGTCCCACTGCTGTCAGGAATGTGCTCCAGTGAATATTGAGGCAGGTTTAATTCAGTATCTGTGTTCCAGTGGAGACCCAAATGGGCAAGGAACAGCCCCACAGAGGGAAACACTGTGTGGAGTCTGAGAAATTCAGGGTACATGAGCTTTCCTGCAAAGAGTGTCAAAACAGGGTTAAAACCCATCTTCATATTTAGAAAATCCCCAAGAAGCACTTAATTAGGGTGAAACAGGATACTTTCAACTAGAGTGGTTAGAGTCTAAATCCAAGGCTGGGATCTAAAGTTAGAATCACAGAACCATTAAGAGTGGAAAAGACCTCTGATATCATCGAGTCCACCTATTAACCCAGCACTGCCAAGCCACCACTAAACTGTCTCTAGGTGCCACATCTACACCTATTTAAATGCCTCCAGGGATGGTGACTCCACCCCTGCTCTGAGCAGCCTGTTCCAATACTTTACAACAATTTAGATGCAGAATTTTTTCCCCAATATCCAACGTAATCCTTCCTTGGCTTTATACAGCTGCCCCGAGCTTGGCTCTTGATCAGCAAGAAGTTATTGGCAGATAAAACTGACCTCAAAGGTTAGTTCATTTTCCCAGAATAAGTAGAAATATACACTGAAAGTTACTCAAAATGACTTAATTTTCCCACTGTAGACCAGCCATATCCTGAAAATAATGTATTTTGGTTTTTTGCTAAGCACTTGTCAATGGCTTTAGAGCCAATTCATGCCATGGATCTGCTGACAGTTCTCTCTGCTGACTGCCTTGGGTGCTCAGACTACACACAGATTCTGCACTGAGCTGAATGAAGGCTTTTTAAAAGAGAAAATAGTTACTAAGGAGATAACACATAAACAATACATACAGATCTATTTGCTCAATATGTATAATGTACTGAAGATATTTGTTGCAGCTGCGTTTAGGCAAAGGGAAGAAGAATGAAAAGAAAGAGAAGGTGGAGGCAAGAGGAAAAGGAACAAAGTTAAATATGACTATAATGAGATAAAGTCTTTACAATTACAAAATTAGAAGCAAGCAATATTACAAATATACTGCAGTTATGCAAAACCCCTTCTCAGTTCCCACTTTCCCCATCAGGCAGAGGTTTAAATGAAGATAAGTGGTTCTTAGATCCTTTACCATTCTCTGAGACCACTAAAATAGAAAATGTCCAACACCTGCTGCAAGCATATTAATAATCAGATGAAAAATTAATGCCTACAAATCCTCAGAGTTAACTCGTCCCTTCAGCCATTAGCAATTAATAAGAAAAATGAATGCTGCAGGAAGGAAACAGATACAAAATACCTGCCCTAGGAGGTCCCCTTGGGGATCAAAACTGCTGGCAGGGTAATGATTGGGACAGGAAGGGTAATGATTAGTGCAGGGATTTTTGTTGGCTCCTCAGTGGAGCTTGGAGTGTGTGTGAAAACACTTCCCCGTCACTGGTGGAGTGACCAGCTGTGCAGAGAGGGGCTGCAAAGACCCCTTCTTGGTGAAGTGAAGGATAGTCCACCTTAGTGGCCCAAACATCACAAAGGGGAGCCAGGAGACCTGGTTGTTGTCCTCATTTTGTCACTGGCTGAGTGAGGTCGATCACATCCCACATCTGTGCCTCAATTTCTTTTGCTGTAAATGCCTTGACTAGGACATAATTTTCTGTAAATGTCTTGAGTAAGAGAGA
The DNA here is from genome assembly GCF_001522545.3 of Parus major. Classification (NCBI taxonomy): domain Eukaryota; kingdom Metazoa; phylum Chordata; class Aves; order Passeriformes; family Paridae; genus Parus; species Parus major. Next base: position 147,541,933 of record NC_031769.1, read on the forward strand.
TTAAAACTGCTCTCTCTGAGGCTTTGCCTCTATTATTTATCATAATCTAAAAAAAGAAAATCAATATTTTTGCTAGTCTTCTGTAGATTCTTCATTCTTCAACCTCCATCTGAGCTCACTCTTCAAGTCTGCAATGTTTTAGCTTGAATGCCATGCCAGGCTGTGCTGATTCCAGGGAGGATCAGGCACTGTCCCCCAGGTCTGTGGTGCTGTGGCCTCCTTGGACACAGCAGAACCCCAAACACCACCTCCTCTCTCAGGATCCTCTTTCCTTTCCCACACATGATTGCTGGCTCCACTCATTTCCCCTTGGAAAGAACCATGGTGAGGGCAGGAACAAAGCCAGCAGGATTAGCTCAATATTCCCCAAGGACCTTTCCTTATCTGCTGCTTGCAGTCTGCTTCTGCTGTCTTGGCACACCTCAGGCTGTCCAGATATGAACAATGGCAGCAAGAGAAGGTGCCAGGGAGGCCTTAGAGCCTTTTCCAGTTCCTAAAGAGAATCCAAGAGAACTGGGGAGGGACTTTGGATGAGGGCATGGAGTGACAGGACAGGGGGGAATGGCTTCAAACTGACAGAGGGTAGTTTTACATTGGATATTAGGAAGAAATTCTTCCCTGTCACGGTGGTGAGGAACTGGGACAGGTTGCTCAGAGAAGCTGTGAATGCCCCATCCTTGAAAATGTTTAAGAGATTGGAAGGAGCTGGGATGGTAGAAGGTGTTCCTGCCCATGATAAGAGAGTGGATTAGATGGCCTTGAAGTTCCCTTCCAACCCAAACAATTCTAAGATTCCGTGATCCCATTGGAGAATCATTTATACTCCATTTTTTTCTGAGATAAAGCTCTTATTATTGTTGGAGTGCCAGGCACAGAAAATGTCCCTTTATCTGTGCTGACAGGCTCAGACACTGGAGAGAACATTGGGCTTAATTTAAGACCATGGAGAAGGTTTCTAAAACGGAGTGGAGAAGCTGGGGATGTGAATGTGTGCATTAGATACAATTCTGTGAAGTCACTGGGTGAAAAATACAGAGAGTTTGAGATATAGTGGTGAATTAGAGACAAGATGGAGGTTCTTGGGTGTTGGTTTGTCTTTGCCTTTCTTCTTCTTCATGGTTTTGGGTGGTATTGGGTGATTGGTGGTGCGGAACATGGGTGTTTGGTTGTTGGGTTAAAAGTAAAAATAAATTAGTTGGCATTTGATAATTGGATGGTTTATGCTTAAAAGGCCTTGTGGACAGAGCCTGAAGTCACTATTTGTAGCTTGTTAGGTTAGTGTGTAGTATTTACTGTCTGTAAAAATGTAATATAGATAAGGTAAAATAAACACCCTCAGTCTAAACACAAAAACGTCTCTCTGCTCGTCAATCCTGATCCTATGGAAAAGAACGGAACACTTTCACATTTGGTGCCCCTGAGACTTTTACAATTACCCAGTGCTTGTCATTCCCTTTTATATCTCTGAAGCACAGGAAGAGTTCTGAGAGGAGTTTAAAAGTACAGCCCAACACTCGGCTTTTTCTTTCCGAGGACAACAGGGCAGCAGCTCTCTGAGGCCTCACTGGGAGTGAGAAAGGGCCTTTTGCAGAACTGGGTTGTGAGCAATATGGGACAGGATGAAATCCAGTGACTTTGTTCATGGCCAGCTGAACTGTTACAGCAATGGAAAGTTTATCACACCTTTTCTCTTCCTGTCTCACTCTTCCCTTCCTTCAGCTGAAACCTTGGAGCTGAAGAAAATGCTTGTTATTTTGTGCTTCAAGTGATTTACAGTGACAGAAAGGAAGGGAACTGTCCATTAAGGGTTACAATTGCTGGAATACCAGAATAACAAAATACTGTCTTGCTCAGACACCTGCTATCCCTCACTTTGTGGCAGAGGTGATGTGGATATTTCCCTGCAGGCTATCCCATCAGACAGCCTTTCTTCTCCATGGGCTGTGGTGCAGGGGAGCCACAGACTGGCCTGGGCTGGCTTGGGATGCTGCTGAGAGCTGTCACCTTGCATCTGGGCCAAATTAATGGGAGTGAAGTTTCTTTAATCAGTGGGTGGCAGCTTTGCTGTCTACAAATGGGATGAGCTGTCTGCATTCAGTTCTTGCCTGTCCTACAAAAATCTTCATCCAGCTTGGTAAAGGCAAGTGTCTCAGCTTCTTTTCTGTAGCACAGAAGTTTCTCTGTTAAAAAAAAAAATAAAAAAAGGCAGTGGTTCCCCTGCACTTTGCTGGAATGCCTTGAAAATGCTTTCAGAGCATGAGCTGTGACTGTATCATCACTGGACTCCCCCAGGTTCAGGATTTTTTTTTTTGTTTCTTTGCTCTGTACTATTTTTTGACTGTAATAGCAGGAAATTCACATGAAGCCCTATTCTGAGAAAAGCATTATCTCTGGTTTAAGTCACCTTGGCTGGAAATGCAGTCTTGGAAAGTTCTGTCTGTACAGGCACTCTTCAAGTATTGGCCATTTGGAGGGATAAAAAACTTTGCTGAAGGTAGGTGCATCTCTGCCAGCAAGATAGGGCACTTAAACTTGCAAAACTATTTTATTTCATTGTTTGTGTTGCTCCATTTTTCATTTGAGCTTGGCTTTCTATAAATTTCTGACTTGAGGGCTCTCTCTTGTGTGGACTCCCTAATATATAGCAGGAGTTGTGCTCACAGTTTATGTTTTCCTACAATGCAGCAGTTAATAAGGGGTTTTTTTCCCTCTTCCTGGCTGTTTATTTTCATGAATCATGCAAGAAAATATCTTTGAACTCCCCATCCCTGCACCAAATTTCATTTAAATTTACCACCAGGTTAAAAATAGTAAGACAAATGTATGCATAGAGGTGAAGGGTTCTTGTGTTCATATCCTGATGCATATAAAGGGAAAGAAATCCTCTTTTTTCTCCAGATTACAAAGGAGGGAAGAAGGGGAGCTGCCCTTTTTATGGAAATTTTTTATCCAGCAAGGCCAGAATTCTCCTCTTAGGAATGTTCAGAAGACACTGAGAAGAGTGCATTGTATTTGCTGTTTTGGTCTGTTTTACATCCCCAACAGTGCAAACAGCTTTATTAAATTAAATTTAATTAATTTAGTTATTGATTGTTGCATTAATAAAATGTATTTCCGAATTTTAAAGAAGAGAGACTTAGACTAACCTGATAAGATACCACTAAGGTGGCTGGTGAAGAAATACTTGCTGATAGAACTACTGACCAAAGGTATCAGCCCATAATTTTGCTTTTACAGTAACAAATCTCACACACTCAGTTGCTTTCTTGCCAATTTGTCTCAATGAGCTCCCAGAGATTTGGGAAGCTTGTTTGGTTGGATAAGCAAACCAGTTTATTTGTTTTATTTTTCTAGTAGTACCATTTCTCAGTGACCATTCACTACAACAGCTGATGGGAAAAGTGAAATACAGAATCAGAATATCTCAAGATTAAAGGGAGATCCTCAAAGATAATTGAGGTCCACGTGATCACAGTCTTTGACAGACTGGATGTTCTCTCTAGATCCATACTTGTCCACCAAAACACCTGGCAATTTAGAGATCAGACTCATTCTGTGGTAAAGTTGAGCCTTGATTTGTTGGGATTTGTACCCTAAGTCCAACAATGGTTTGGGGATGAATGTAGACACTGGAGCTCCTGATTAATCCCCAGCCCTTCTTGCTTTCCTACTTCTTTTATATTTGCACAAATGGATTTCTACAGATGTTGTTATCCACATTTTCACAATTAAAAATTCCTTTTCCAAAGTCCATCAAATCAAAGTAAATTGGGCTCTAAGAGCAGGCCCTTGCAGTACCTGATAGGGGTGGAACTGACTGAACTTTGCATTGTTCTAGACTCATATCTTATTTCTAGGATAATCCCTACTTGTCTTAGCCTTTCCTTTCCATAAAAAATGAAGATTTCAAAAACTATATATGTCAAGATTTTTTCAGATTCTTTACAGAAAAAAATCATAGATTTTTTTGTAATGTGCTATCAAACCCTTTTATTAAACTATTTTTCTAGCATGCACTGTAAGGAATAATACTTTTGTGCATTGCAAGCTGTATTTCAATTCCTATTGAAAGTATTTATGAATAATATGAACTAAATTCTCCTTAGATTAATAGTGCACACTTGTGTGTGCTTGTACACATCGTACACACTTAGACACACTGTGGATGTCTGTGAACAGCCATTAAATAAGCTCTGCAGCACTTAAAATTTGCATTTTGTGACCTTGGTTATGAGCTGCTATTTGGAAGGAAAAAGAAAAATGTCTTATCCATGAAAACATAATTTTAAAAAATCAAATAAAAAATCAGTAGCATAAAGTAATAAAATAAAATAAAATATGAAACAGACTAAAACATTCAACACTATCCCTGTTTAATGATCAGCAGAGAAATCTTAGAGATGATAAATCTTCCTTTTATGTTTGGTCTACTGCACTCACTGTATACACACACATAACTATTACCATCTAATTATAATCCATTAAATCAATTAAATCATCTTCTCTGGTATTTTCCATTCATGGAAGTAAACCAGTTAATCTGCCACGTTAACTGTTGAGAATACTGATCATCCTGTCTAGGGAAGACATTCTCTCACCTGAAAGATGGAAAGATTGTCACATTCCTGGGACTCACTGGCTTCTTTATCCCATTAATTCCCCCACTTTTGTGTCTCCAGAGGAGGAAGGCGAGTCCTTGCAAGCTGCTAGGAAGGAATAGATCAGAAGAGAAATTTTGTCTAAGATTTGTGTTTTTGTGTGCAATGAGCCCTGGCTCAGCTGCTGGGTTGGTGATGCCCAGCCCAGCCCAGCAGAGCAGTTCTCTTAGCAGGATCCTGCTGCTGATATCAGGGGCAAGCACAGCATCCTTAGCTTGGCTTTTCAGGAATTGACATTCAGGTTTATGATGTCTGGCCCACAGTGGGAGCAGCCAAACTTGCTTCTCCCAGCCAAACTTGCTTCTCCCATGCACATTCTGGTGACATTGACAGCCCTTCCTCTTGCAGACATCCCCTGATACCCAAACCCATGCGATTCAAGATCTGTCTCAACAGCTCCTGCTGCACTCTGTGACATTTCTGACCATCTTGACTTCGACTGCAATCAGGATTTCTTCTTTTAGGTGGAGGGGTTTTGGATGAGGCAAGAAAACTTTGTTTTTCCTTAGTGCCACTAAGGCACCTGCTGGCTCACAACATGACAAAGGGGACCTGAGCCCTGTGGTGTCTCCTGCCTCAGCTCTTTCTCTCTGCTCTTGCACGATGCCATGACCACGTGTGAGGGAACCAGGGAAGTAATTTCTCTGCAGGCTTGATGACCAACAAATTGGAGAAGTGTCATCAATGGCACAGCAGCTCCTGTCTGCATAGGGAGTGAAAATGTCATGGCAGAAGGTAATTTGGATACAAGTGTCCCACTTGCTGTATTACCCTACAACCCTCAGAAAGAGTGACAACCTTTCTAGACCAAAGGAAAAGAAAGATTATGAAATGGTACAACTCTAGCATGGAAGATTGAATGCAGCTTATCCCAGAAATGCATGTCCTGGCAAATGGTTTCTTAGGATGGGTTGGGATTCCATGAAGATGCTGAACTTCATGTTCATCCCTCATCCTGACTACTGGATGGACACTGTTTGTTTTAAATGACAAGGGGTGCTGGGACCTCAGTTCCAAATATTTATCAAAAAAATCATCCCTGGGCTGGCCCCACAGATTTAGCAGTGATGCAGTGGCAAGTTGTATTTCTGTCCTTTCAGTGTAAGTAAGGGATTTTTGTTATCCAGCATAAAGTGAGATTGGTATAAAATGTGATGCAGTCTGAAGTGTCTCCTGTTCTTGGAACATGGAGAAGGAAAGTAAATTCTTCACTTAAAAAGGCTGATTTGGCACAAGCCAGTTCAGTGATGTTGGGCACAGGAGGTCTTTCCATAAAAATGTGATGATTTCTTCACCCAAAGATTGATAAAGACTTTAGAAGGGAACAATCTTCCTCGTGGAAACATCCATTTGTCTCACTGACCATGGCAAGGAGCTGAGAGCAGCTTTTCCAAGAGTCTGTTGTCAGGGGAACCCTCCCTGGATGGCAGGGTTAGAAATGTGCTAAAATAACAGTTTCAAAGGCCCATGGGCCCTACTTGTTGGGGTCTGGTACTTCAGGTGATGTTCAGATGGTATCTTCTGAAGATAAAGTCCAGTTCCTCAGCTCTCTCTTCAGGGTTCAGACAGGACTGGTTTTTTCCCTCTGCCTATTTTGGTCTTCTTTTGGGCTAAGAAAAGACTTCCCTTACACGAGTCGGGGCAATGTCTCTTCAGTGCTCATGGTCACGGAGTAGAGCCAGGGGAAAAGGAAAAGCCTTTACTCTTGGCAAAATTACAAAATCTGCAAGGACAGGATTAGGTCTGTGTTAAGTAATGCAGGCCTGGGTCCAGCTTGTCTCTCATGTGCTGCTTTGGCTGTTTCTGGCTATTCTTTGCTTTTAGGTAGTGTGCTGATTATGATAAAGGTTTATCCTGCCAGCAACAAGAAAAACTCCTAGAGATTTTAGTGCTTGGGTTTGAGCAGCTACCAAGCTGCTCATTAGCTTATGTCCTTGTCTTCTGCTATTTTTAAAAATATTTCTGCAGTCTTTGATATCTGTTTTTATTGCAGATATCAGTGACTTCTGTGATAGTTGTGTGCCCTATTTTCCCCTGAAAACCACAAAGCCATGAAAAATGGTTCCAATAAGTTGCCCACATGACATACATGCAGATAAACTGGCCTGGCCCTCAAGACAGGCAGGGAGAGATTGTGTAATTTAAAGGAAACTCTGAAGTTACCCATAAACCCAAATGGGTGCAATAACCACCAGCTAAAAGTTCATGTGCTGTTTGCACCCAGGAATTGTCAGTCACCACGGGCTGGTGGTGGGGTCACACGTAAGAGGGCTGTTTATGTGCTATTTTCTTTTTATAGCTTAAATCAATAAGCTGATTGAGCTGAGCTGGATCGATCCTCCTGAGCTTTATTTACAATTATCCTGTAATGGCTGATACAGTGGTGTTCTAGAAGTGAACATACTATAACCATTCTTTTTCGAGGCAATATATCTTCAGCTCAGTCTGAATCCTGCTGGACTCGAGGTGTTTGGAGCAGTGCAGCTGTGCCAAAGCTCTTGCTAAATTGGGGCTGATGCAAGGATTTGCAAGATGAGGAGGGATAGTCACAAAGGCTGTGTTAGTGGAGGGAGAGCAGAGACATGATGGTCTCTCAGTGGATGGAGAAAGAGCCTCCTGCACAGGGCAAAGCAGTGCAGAGGTGACCTTCTGCAGGCAATTCCATTTGTTATTGTGTGAATCTCAGAAAAATCTGCTCATCCAAGCTTGGCCTTTTGTGATCACCCTTTTTAGCAGGCAGCCTCTCCTTTACAAACAACCTCTCCCCTCTTTTTGTGACCACCTGCCCCATTTTTCATAGAATCCTAAAACAGTTGGAGTTGCAAGGGATCTTTGAGATCATTCAGTTCCAACCCCCTGCAGGGACACTTTCCACCAGACCAGGTTACTCAAAGCCTTGTCCCACCTGGCCTGGAACACATCCTGAGATGGGGATTTGCCCAAAGCCACCCATTCCTTCAGTCCTGTGTGGAGATGCCAGCAGTAGGGACAAGAACTGCTGATGAGAGAAGGGGAACAAGAAGCAGCTGTCGTTTACAAAGGTCCCCACTGCTCTTGGCACCACAGAGGAAGCTGTTCAGGGCATTTCTGGAAAAGGCTTTGATGGAAGGTCTTGTGGAAGGTGTCCCTGCCCATGGCAGGGAATTGGAACAAGATGATCTTTGAGGTCCATTCCAGCCCAAACCATTCTATGGTTCTTCCCATCACAGGTCTCTCTTTTAAAAATTGTCCAAATGCAACCTTTTTTTTAGTAAAGTGCTAAGGCAGTAATATTCCAAATTACAAAAAATTAGGTTCTGATCTTGGTTCTGTGCATATAAATCAGTGTTTCACCCACAGCCCTCAGTTCTGTATCCTTCTAGAGATGAGAGCACTGTCTGAACTCTCTAGATGAGTGAGGAAGATAATTGCCTGAGGAATTTAATTAATATCCACCTACTTTAGAGAAGCCTTAAATTCCTCTGAAGGTTTAAACCAGTTTATTCACCCGTGCTGTGGAAGAACAATGATGTTGAGATATCAGGTATCAGAACCAGAGGGTTCCCTCATCACAGAGAATGAAAATTCAGTCTAATGGAAATATGAAACAAACCTCTTTAAGCTTCCAGCTGGAATCATGTTCCCTTTTCCCAGAGACTTTAAGCTCCTTGCCAGGTACAACTTACAAAACAATGTCAGCCAAGAATAGACTCAGAAGGCCTAAATGTTGTTTTTTTCCCTGTTTTCATTAAATGTGATGTATCTCAGTAAAGGTGAAGCCATTTATTTTTAGAGTGGCAAGAGAGATGAGTCTAAAATACACTTAAATCAAAAAGTCCAACACTCAGTGGAAAAATTCCTGGTAAAGCCCAATCAAAACAACAGATGAAGTGGCTCACAGTGGCTAATTAATGTCTCTTGGCAATTGTGAGGCCAGTACCAATCACACTTCGTGGCTTTGTATAGGGGAGGACTAAAAGAAAATCAACCTTGGTCATGGTCTTGATAAATTCAGTGAGGAGAAAAAAACATCCCTCAAAGGAGCTGTTTCCCTTCTGTTTCTTGAGACCTGAGAATCCTACAAGAGACTGTGTCAACTATATTAAAGTTTACAGGATGTTAATAAAAATTCACAATAACACAGATACATTTAATTTTGTCTTCATCATACCATACAATATTTGAAACTACAAAATCAGGACTAGAAAACAGCAACTCCTTTTTTTTTTTAAAGAGTTGAAGCTTCACAGTTTGTTTTCAATTTTGCATCTGAACAGATGGCAACTTCTGCTGTTATAATTTTTCATCACAAAAGACTGATTGATTCTCTAGTTGTTGGGGCATTTACCTCTTACGGGGAAAACTTAAGTTCAGATTCCTGCCTTGAATCAAATAAGGCAAGCTTTTTCTATGCTAACTCTAAGCTATCATTTTTTAAATTGCTATTGATTTTTTTCCTGAGCTGTCATCCACCTCTATTTAAATTCTGTCCTGTATGTGAAAAATATTTCTGAGAAAAAGGTGACTGAATATTTTCATATGCAGTCTAAAATTCCAAAAATGGCTTTTTCTGATCAGAGGATTTTGTTTTGAAGATTGTGATCCTCAGACTTCTCTACCTGTTTAATTAAACAAAATCAAAACCAAAAATCTGCCCAACTTTATCCCACTTTTCCTTTTCCAATATCCAGAAAATGACTGCCTTGAATGAAAATTAATTTAACCATGTTAGTTATCTAGGGGGATTTCTGGACAAACATGTAAGTTCCACTCTTTAATGTCTTCCAGTTCTTAAGCCAAGGCCTGGAAATTACTAAACCCAGTTACTGTAGCTGAAAGAAAAGAAAGATGAAAAGATCACAGGCAGAAAAATTTACAGGTGTGACTTTTTAATTTCACTTGCTGTAACAGTTTTTTTGCTATTATTTGGCTTTTATCATGTGACATATCTGGTATTTAAAACCTGATATTGCAGGAATTCTTTTGTCTGATGTTATCACAAATATTGTTGTCTTGGTGATGTTTTTCCAATATTCCTCGACTATTTTCCTAAAATTTCCTCAGTAAATACTGAATTTTCAATTATTATTGTGTATATGTGTGCATGTAGTGACATTTTCACAGCTAAATATCAGAAATTTACTTCAGCTCTTCCTTCCAAATAGACCAGGAAAATATTAAAATCATTTTTTCTTTCTATCTGCGGCATATTTAAGCAATTATGAAGTCAATTTCTGCATCTATTTACAATCAGGAGAAATAGAAATAGGTTTTTACCTATTTTTAAAAGAGAACAGAGATTCTTTTATAGCAATGTGGTTCATAGAAACTGGAGTTTTATGAAACAAATAAAGCCAAAACCAACAAGGTAAATTTTTCTACTGAGCTGAGGGAGCTGCTGAAGCTGCAGTAATCTTTTCTTAACTATTTTGGAATTCCTCAATACATTCAAGATCCAATCTTTCTAAGATGTGTTCTGTCTTCTGATGCCTTTTACATAAATTGCCTAAAAATCTGCTCTATTGAGGAAGAGCCAATGGCTTTGTCATTGGCAAAATGATTCCTTAAGGTCTGCCAATTTATTTATTTGTCTGTTTATTTGATTTTTATTCTAATTTTTTTTTTCTCCCCTCCATTTGCTTTTTGGTAGCATAAGGAATAAGATACAAACTTTCCTTCTGGAAGACAGCATTTAAACCTTGGACCATGTTTTTAAAGCACAGGGGACTGGTCTGACATGTGCTGAGGTCAGATTTTTCTTTGACTGAACCCCTCATGGATGTACAGTTGCTCAGAGTCTGCCCCAGAGCATCTCCAGCAGGATCCTAGATCCTGACAGTCTTTCTGGACACTCTGGAGGAAGCAGTTTTCTTTTTGATATCCCTCTCATCTGATATTTTCAACACCAAATAAACTGCCATTTGCTTACTTGTTTATTTTTGGGATCTGTTGATGCATAAACATGAAACAGCACTGAGCACGTGTAGATACAAACCCAGTGGGGTAAAACACTGCCATTTATTTTTGGCAAGTTTATCTAAGTCACTTTTCAAGAGATTGTACTGCTTCTGCTGTGTTGTTTCAATGGTTTTAATATGGTTGTACTAAAAAAAGGCAGAAAAAGCTGTGCAGTCTGCAGGTAAACTCAGGTGATTGTGACCTGTTCAAATGGAGAAAAAGAACCTTTTCACCCCTGGGTCCTACCCTGTGATGAAATCTCCATCACTGAGCTGCAGTTTTCCTGAGTGTGGAAATGACCTCACCTGCGACAGAATGAAACAGCTTCTAATTCCTCCTGTTTTATTCTTGAGGAAAGAATCTATATTTTTGTATTCTTGAGGAAAGAATCTATATTTTTGTATTCCAGGAAGATGGAAGAAAATTCGGGATGAGCACATACTTTTGATATGCAGAAACTGAAGGGAAGGGAGAGCAGTAGTTCAGGCCCCAGAAAGACCTCAAATAGCATTGGAGAATAAAGGAAAATAATTGAGTGATTCTGAAGGTGATATTTCCATAGTTCTTCCATCCAATGACTTTTTGAGGTGCTTTGGGATTACAGCAATTCTCCTGCCAGAGATTTGGGTTCAATACAGAATCATAGAATGGTTTGGGTTGGAAGGGACCTTCAGGATCCTCTCATTCCAAGCCCTTGCCATGGGCAGGGGCACCTTTCCCTAGACCAGGTTGCTCCAAGCCCCATCCAGCCTGGCCTTGGACACTTCCAGAGGTGGAGCTTCCTTTTGGGAATCTCTCTTCTTCTGAGCATCCTGATCCTGTGTGAAGCCACTCCCTGCTCAGCAGACTGCACTTTCCAACCACAAATCTGCACCTCCTACTAACAGGAGAACATTTCCCTTTGTGAATAAATGCGAACAGTTGCAGCATTGAACTCTTGGCTCATTTTTAATACAGTCAATAAATCCATCCCTAATGAACTTCTTTTCCTCATCTTTACACATTTCTTGTGAAAGAGTTATAATCCCTGTTATCACTTTCATCTTGCTTTTCTGTGGGTTTAGATCTTGGTCCATGAGGAAGAAGTGAATATAACTGACTGTACCATTAAAATGGTAGATTAAAATTAAAATTAGAAATATAATTTTTTTCTCTGCCAGTATCCCTGGAAATGGTAAAAATGGTAAAATTGCACCAAAAATTCCCTGTAATTAATTATGTTTGTGAATTTTTTTGACACAGATAATATTTTGACTTAGATAATCTCAAATGATTTCTCAAACCAGTAACTTTACATAGTGGAAGTTAGGTGCTTCTTGGTGCTAAAGAATCTACTTTGTCTCTTTTAAATGCTTTTTTTCCCCACATTGCTGTTTTCCAAGTTTTCTCCTTGTTCCCTTCTTTTTCATTATTTGAGTTTAGTCTTTGATTTGGGTCTTTACAGGTCTGGTCCCACATCTGACCTGTTTCTGAAATTATGGTTTGTCATCCTTGAGGAACTCCTGGCTGCATTAAAGGTGTCTCTGATCCTTCTGGGGCCAAGACTTTACCCTTTCTGCCCTGTGAATGATAAAGCTTGTGAGCCTTTTTATCTATTCACTATTTCACTGCTATGTGTGTGTGAGCAAGCTCTGAGTTTAAATGAATTTGAAAACGAAAAAGTTACTTCTTTTTCTTTTTACTTTTCTTTTAATTCTCTGATTTCTAGAAAAGATTTTCCACTTTTGCTCTTTTACTTATCCTGTGTCAGATGTCTCTTCTTTGCCTTTCTTCTTCTTTAAGTCTCCCTGTGCAGCCCCATGAAGTGCCATATGCCATGTGCAGAGCCATCAAGTATCATGTATTTAGCATAAAGTGTCATAATTCTCACTTTACTTGCTTGCTAACTTAGTGAATACAGATGGCTAAGTATAAAAAAAGTGAACCCTTGCTAGTGCTTCCCAAAGAAAACTGCAAAGTGAATTCAATGTGCATAAACCAGAACAGAATCAAGGCAAGAGACACCTCTAACCCGTGCACTCGTTTTATGGGAAATGAGAAAAATGTAACCATGGGACAGACATTTCTTTCTGAATCCCTTTCAGTGAAGCTTCTACTTTCATAAGGAATATAAGGCTTCAGTTTTGCTTTTTTTCTTTTTACTCATGAACGTTGCTTCCTCTTGAACATTTCAGCAGTGTAAGTGTTGCAGTCTTTCACTCAGATTTTACGAACATTGTTCTCTGCCTCCAGCTGTTCCAGTTGAAGAAGATAATGCCTTCAGCTGCCCCTTCACAGGATTTTCCACCTCCTCTTTTCTGCCAGATGTGTTGTCTGGATATTTGTAATCCTTTTCTGATAACATGTGCAGTGCAAGAAAAGATCATCTACGTGTTTAAACCAGTCTGGGGTTTTTTAATCAAAAATTTGTGGAGGAAAAGTCAAGTCAACTACTTTGCCAAGAGGTGGTTGGGACATGGTGTCCTATCATCTTATCACCACAAAGGAAACAAGAGGCAAAAGTGTGAAATACATTCCTTCATAATGAGTTTGAGGTATTCAGACTGAACTCACCGAGGGATTATGGCTGAATGTGTTCCAATATTGTGTTGAATATCATTGATTAATCTCATTTCTTTCCTATTCACTTACTGCAAGTGACTAAAAAAGCAACAATTCTGGATTATAATAATCCAGGCTGGAAACCAGGACAAGGTTGGGTGCAGGAGTGACAACTTCTGTAAACATCTCTGATCAGATCCAGACTCCTACCCTATGCTGTTCTCAGAGAATCAGCAACAGTAAAATGGGGCCAGACAAATCTTCTGTAGCTGTGGTAACTGTTTTCTACACTGGCCCTCTGAGAGCCCTTGCTGGAAAGCATGAGGTGTCTTTATCCTCTTTTAATTCGATGGGGAGAAATCTTCCTGATCCCTTCAGGATGTGGCCTGCTTTTCCTGCCTGTGATGCTGTGTGAGACTTTGCATGTTGAAATAAAGGTTGCCTGTTGGATGCTGGCACAAGCAGCTTGAAAGACTGATCAAGCTTATTTGCCTCCTGCTTAGAAACAAATGCCAAGAATTAAACTCTGGGATTAGGAAATCTGCCATTTCCAAGATTTGTGGCACCAGTAATTGACTTCATGCCTTGGTAAGGAGCAGGCTGGAAAAGGATTCACTCATGTGTTTTCTCTAATTGTTTGTCAAGGAAAGGATTGCCTCAAATCCCAGTGAAAACTGGACAAAATATCACAGTGGACCCAAGCTTTGATTCAATCTGTGCCAAGAAATGCTTTAACACCCTCACTGATTATTGGATGTTTCTTAAGCACGTGGTGTTGTACCAAGAGCAGTTTAACAGTCCTCGTGCCACATTTGTGAGACATCTTTCACTGTAATCTTCAGGAACCCATTGGAGCAGAGAGGTGCAGGATAAGCAAACAGTGGGTTTAGCTGACAGACACCTGCCACAGATGAGGTGCACAGCCCTGGGCTGGGATTGATCTGGCTTTCCTGCCAGGGCTTGCCAGCAGAAGATACCCCCTGTCAGTTTTTCATGGCAGCACTGCAGAGTTCCTTTGGGCAATAGGTAGCAGGGCACTGGGTAGTGTTGACCAGAGGAATTTTGGATTTCCCAACCCTGGATGTACTCACAGCCAGGGTGAGGCTCTGAGCCACCTGGTCTGGTGGAAGGTGTCCCTGTCCATGTCAGGGGGGTGGAATGAAATGATCTCTAAGGTCCCTTCCAACCCAAACATTCTCTATGTTCACATCTACAACCTCTTGTCTTCTTTCTCCTTTCACCCAGCTCCTGCTCATCAATTTCTTAGGCCAACCCTTCCTGTTGCCTTTGATTTAACCATGGGCTTGCTAGGAAAGGACATTTTGCTGACAAATCCTCAGAAAAAGCTTTGTGCAGAGCTGACAGGGGCACCACTGGTTTAGTGGGGCTCAGCAATCCACTGAAAAGGTTGATTGAGGAGTTACTCTGCTTGGACTAAGAGCCCAGAGGGAAACACATCTAAAGTCACAGGGTGCACTTAGGAAAGTAACCTGTCCTTCTACATAGGATTAGGCTGTGGGAAGAGGTTGATGCAGCTGAATAACATCACAAGTATGGAGCTGGCTGCTATAATTAGCAATTTCTGATATAGGCTTCAACCCACCCTGCATAGCAAGGATGGTGTGTGTCTCTCCAGGAGATTATCTTACAAGGAAATAATTTTTTCTTATGTTTGTTTGGCCCCCTGAGTTTTATTTTATAGCAGAACCTCAGCAGATAAAAGTTAGCATAGTCCCACTGTGATGCTGGCTTACATGAAAAATCCTTTTCTGTCATCCTCAGGGAAATATTTGTCCAAGGACAATAATATTCCTTATTCTCAAGGTTATTGTGAGGTGGAAATCACTGATTGTAAAATTGTTTGAAGTTGTGGAGTGAAATAACAATGTCTGATTTTATGCTGTTTATTATACCTTGCATCCATTCTGTCTTGAATTGACACTTTTTACTTTTTCCAGTGGAAGCAAAAGCTGGAGAAGGGGCTGAAGAATAGGCTTGGATGTGGTGGCGGTAAAACTTGGACCAGAATGAAGCCAAAGTGGACTTTAATAAATGATTTCAGTAAGAAACCAAGATAGGAAAGTTTGTTTGTGATATATGTGCCCAGTGTAGCCCAACCTCCCTGTACATAACTGTGGATACACCAATCAATTTCTATTAATTTAATTGCTTTCTTGCAGAAAATTGAACAACAGCAACAACAACGAAAAGAGTCAAAATGAAACAAACTACAAAGGAGGACAGAACAAATGTCTCCTAAACTGAGTGCCACTGAGAGTTTTTCTTCTTGGCTACACTGTGTGATATTTTTCTCCACATTTTCTGCTCTGATTAAGAGCACTTTCATCTTCTGTAAGGTTAGTAGTGCGTGGGCCTGTACAGAAGCATGCACAAAAATGAAAACTAAACCTTCATCTCTGTTCAGGAGCACTGGCAATTTACCATCAATCTTGTTTCTGTATCATATAGAGAGAGGGACATAAAGAGATGTATCTTCTCAGCAATTCAAGGAGTATCCTTTCAATGCTCAAGTTAAAAGAAAGGCAAGGACATGAAAAACCTGGATCAAAACAAAAAAGACAGCAAGCAGAAATTCAGTCCAAAATCTGGCCACTGAATACTCTCACTAAAGTACAGAATCTTTGCAGTTTCCTGCCATTATGTGACAACGTCTAAAGCTACATAAGTACCTGGAATTTTAATACAGAGGCACATAATAAAACACTGCAGTGTCAGTGTACTGTGTGCCTCATCCATCTGCTCATACTCAGGACAAGTGGGATCTCAAGGGTGAGTGTTTTGCACCTTCACCTCAAGGGGGACTGAGAGTCCTGTTCTCATGAGTCACTAGATGAATTAAGAACAAGAACCAGACTGGAAAGCCCTCCTGAACTCCTAGCACACTTTAGAGTGCTCACCCATTAAGAAGAAAACCAGCCTCTACCTTCATTCCAGCCTCCCAAGGGAGCTCCTGACCAGCGTTATAATTTAATTACTTTCCTCTTAGACACAGCTGATTAGGGAGATAGTGGATTGTTCAGACTTAAATTTCCAAGCTGCCTAGAGCTTCTGGCTTGCATCCCTTGCAGAAGACCAGCATTTGTGATTGCTGAAGGCATGCTTATACATCTAGGAATAAAGAGGACATCCTGACCTACAATTCAGGGGAAAGCACCTGCACAGCACTGCAGATGAGCCACTTATTTAGTGTTCCCTGGGCTGCAGAGCTAATGGGAAAACAGTGCTAATGAGATCTTGGCTGCACAAAAGACAAGCTGATGTTATTTGCCCACCCACAGTCGTGGCAATGAGGACACCAGCTCTGGAAGTGATGCTCAGACATGATTTTCAGTCTGGATATAGGGCTGGGCACCCATCAAAGTAAAGAGCTCAATTGTTTCGAATTGTGGAAGAAAAAGAGGGTTAAAAAAAAAAAAAAGGGCCTGGAAAGTGCTTTGTACACAAGGTATAAAAGGCTTTTGCAAAGACAAAATGCTGGGTGGTAAAGAGTACCTTCAACCTACCAGAAAAACACATTTCAAGAAGGAGCAGCAGGCAGAGACAGACAAGCAAACACTAATAACTGGCATTTTTAAGCAGTAGGGGTCATTAGTCACTGCAACAAACAAGCAAGGGAAAGCTGAGTGTTCCCTGTCTTTTAGGATTGTCAAATCAAGTTTGAACATTTTTGTGGAAAACACACTTTTATCATGCAGAAACACAAACCAACTCAAGTTTAAAGAAAAAAAAACCCCAAATCAATAGCTGGAAAGGATGTAGAGGAGAACAACTCAACTTTCCTGATGCAAAGGAGAAGCTGCTTCATGGTGACAATATAAAGTTGGGGAATCTTCAGTTTGGAGAGGAAAAATTTGAGGGAGGTATCCTCAAGATTATTGTCATAAAAATGGTGGTGGATGAGATCAAGGAGATGGATTTAAAACAAACAAACAAACATAAGAAAGTGCATAAATGAAGGGATTCAGCTCCTCTATTGCACTCTGGTGGGACCCCACCAGCAGAACTGCCTCCAGCTCTCGGTTCCCCAGCACAGGAGGGACCTGGAGCTGTTGGAGCGAGTACAGAGGAGACACCAAGGGGATCAGAGGGATGGAGCAGCTCTGCTGTGAGGAAAAGCTGAGAGAATTGGGATTGTTCAGACTGGAAAAGGCAAGGTTTAGGGATGACCTAGTTGTGATCTTCTGGTTCCTGCGGGGAACGGACACTAAAGGATGGA
Source organism: Parus major (assembly GCF_001522545.3). Classification (NCBI taxonomy): domain Eukaryota; kingdom Metazoa; phylum Chordata; class Aves; order Passeriformes; family Paridae; genus Parus; species Parus major. Next base: position 147,559,306 of record NC_031769.1, read on the forward strand.
GAGGGACTATTTACAAAGGCCTGGAGTGACAGGACAAGGGGGAATGGCTTCAAACTGACAGAAGGTGGGTTTAGATTGGATAATGGGAAGAAATTCTTCCCTGTGAGGGTGGTGAGAGAGATTTCCCAGAGAAGCTGTGGCTGCCCCATCCATGGAAGTGTCCAAGGCCAGGTTGGATGGGTCTTGGAGCAGCCCGGTCTAGTGAAAGGTGTCCCTGCCATGGCAAGGGGCTGGAATGAGATGATCTTTAAGGTCCTTTTCAGTCCAAGATATTCTATGGTTCTGTAACTCTATATGTATATTTAAACAGAGTGGCTATGGATGTCTGGAGCTTTGTTGCCACAGGACTTACGAAAACTGAAAATAGAAAAATAACATGGCCAAAATCATGTCAGAGAATATCTGGGAATGCAGTGAATAGTCAGGAGTTGTATTCTTTACCATTTCTAATGCATTAAATGTGGAATTTGTTAGACTACAAAAGTAAAGGACTGCAGACAGTGGCCATGTTTGTGTTGTTTCCTTATTTTCATCTCTTGGTAGAGACTATTGGGCCCAGTCTCTCAGAATATGATTTATGGTCAGATGTTCTTCATTTAATTAGAAGACAAGGTAATTAGTGGGGATGTGGCCTATTCCTGCATGGGGTCAGATGATGCCAGGCCTCTGGAAGTGATGTTTTTTGGCCAGATCAGCAGAGTGAGGCTCAAGCAGCCCACCTGCCTCCTCAGGCTGTGCCACTGGCCTTTGTGCTGGGAGAAATTGTATCCATACTGTGGCAGACTGTGTCCATTCAGAGCAAAAGTGGGAATTCTGATGGCTTGGTAGATGGATTTGAGAGAGGCTCCATGATGTGGATCTTCTGAAGGCAGTGGTGAATTCCATCACCACAGTGGGCTCCATCCTCAGGGATTTCCCTCCTGTGCATCTGTCTCACCTTCAGAGGAGCTGTGGGTTAAGTGAGTCAAAGGGAGGGACCCATCTGGGAGGAGACCACCCCTGGACAATGAATTCAAACAGGAGGAGGAGAGGAAGCCCAAAGCTCTGTGAGGGACCACACTTCTGCTTTAGATGCCAAAACCTCCTTCTAGTAACTCATGCTGAGAAGCAGATTTATTCCCACATGTCAGTCAGGGCAGTCTCTTGATTCCTTGCTAGTGTATAAAAGCTGTACCCTCATGTGAAGGATTAGGGATTCCTTCTGATTTATAACTATATATTCTGTATCTCTGTAGAAGTGAGGAATGGAAAGCTTTGTTATGTGTTGAAGTCAGATACAACTGGGAAGAGTTAAGGCATTTCCAGGTATATTTCTTTTTTTCCTTAGAAAATCCCAAGTGACCTAAAGAACCAGGGAAGCAGAGGGTGTTTCTAGGCATACACACCCCTGCAAAAGAAATATTATTCCTGCACATTTTCTGTGCATTTTCTGCAGAATTTCAATCACTGTTTCCTCTCAACTTTCTCATAAGCATCCACACCCATTTGAGTTTTGCTTTAAAGTCCATCAAGCCCAAGATTCGCTGGTGTTGTACCAGCACTGTGACACGTGTGGTTGGGATTGTTCTCTTTTGTCTGCCACAGAGCCATCGTGTTGTATTTCACTTCATGTTAAATCACTGAGATGAAAAACAAACGTTCTTGTGGATTAGCACAGGATGCAACCCCAGGAAACGTTGGCTCAGTTCCCATCTTGGTCACATAAGCAGCAAACCCATCACAAGCCCCTTGATCTGTCTGGAATCAAATTCACTGGCAGAAGAGCAGTGAAACCTGCAGGTCTCATTTCTCTATTCGTTAACAAAATGGTCATAATACCCAAGTCTCTTGCAGAGTTTGAGGATTAGTTACCCAAACACCCAGAATATGGTGATATTTCTCTATTGAGTATTATATAAGGATCTGGAGGAAAAAGCTAATCATATATGAGGGAAACAAAGAAGCAATGGATTATATGAGAGTAATTCCATGTGCAGCATAGTCTAATAAAATTAACATTTGAGTGGTGACAAATAGAGAGCCTTTGGGTATGAGAGTGCTGGAAACAAGGAAATAATGAAGAGTTTTCTAAGAGGTGAGAAATAAAATGAGATCTATTTTTGCTCCCCGCCCGATGCTCTTACGTTCAAGATTTTCTTTCAGGTGCTGAACAGTAAGTGATGCAGACAAAACCATCTGTGTCATTGCCAGATTTTATTAAATGCTGATCATAGAAGCAAATGGCCACATAAAGGAGACAGAATGGTAAACTAAATACAAATCACTGAATGAAAGAAATGGCATTTTATCATAGGCCACATCACAGGAGGCAGTTTCCTTCCTGGAGTGATAATGACAGCACTGACATCTTGACTTCAGATGTTCCCCTGAGTACAAAACTCCAGCAAATTGACTTGAAGGGGAAGGGAGAGATTTCCTGGAGTCAGAGACCAACAAATACAAAAGGAGTTGTTGGAGGTCATTGGTCATAAGCTCACATTTGAGAATGGGTTTTGTGGGTATGGAAGGAGAGGATAACCCAACACCCCTTGCAGCAGTGCCAGTTCTTGAAAAAATTTCCCTTACAGACCTTCCTAGAAGGTTCTTGTCATGTGGAAGCAATGTAGGGCACAGAACAAAGAGGTTAAGCCCTGATCCTACTTGGAAGAGAGCAGGACTTCCAGCATGGTCAAGGCTGGCTGTGAAAATGGCTGTGCAAGGAACATTTCACAGAAACCATCTCTCCCCTAATCTGTGCAAGGCCCGATGCTGCCCAGAATGGAGAATTGTCTTCTACCAAAAGGTGAAGGCATCAAGGTTTGGTTTTGTTCCATATTAAAAATAAAGGAGCACCATTTGAAATCTTGGAGGGAAAGGACATTTTGGCAAGAAAATGCCAGTTCCTCTCTCCTTGCAACACTTAAGGATAGAGCCAGGAGAGGCTTCATTTTTCCCAGTGCTCAAACAGCTGTCATTGACTAATCTGGAGTGCATTTAGACTCATCTTACAAAAAATAAATCTCTGAAACAGATAAACTTTTCCCATTTTCATATTTCATTAAGTCATAACTATCTGGAAGAAGAAACAAGCAAATAGACCTTTAAGAAATTGGCATTTCTCTCAAAGCAAAATTGACCAGTGCTGTTCTGCCCTGTATCCTACACTGACCTTGTGTTGTTGTCTTCACCTTAGTTAAGTCATCTTAACTTATCTAAATTAAACTGCATGTCTTTAAGAAGCTCCTCTACTCCCTCTGTAGCTTTGGATACCCTGAGGGCCTCCAGCAAATCTGTGCTCCCTGCTGAGACATCTCTGAACACAGAAGGAAAAATGCATTAGCTGATGGAAGGATATTAATAGTGCAGAAAAAGGTAAAATTCTTTCAGCTCTACCGTAACATATCCAGGCTGTTTGGAATATTTGGCTCTGACTGTGTGTGTGTGTACCCAGTGAAGCGTTTACTTTGATCAAGACATTATGGCAACAATCTCTGCTGATAAAACGTGCTCCTGTTAATGAGATCACCTGGGCCAGTGACTGGAGAAATGACAACTGTGTATTCCTTTCTAGGTTGTTCAGATATTTCCTGCTTTGTGTTCAGCCTCCAGTCACAAAGTCAAAGTAAATATCCATCAACTCCACAACACTTCTTCTCTGTCTTTCCCCTTGAAAACACAGTTTATTTGCATTGGACAACTTGGCAGTGAACAAGAGATAAGACAAGCCAGGGGAAGAAAATGTGCAATGTGCACTGTGCCTCAGATTTCTCTTTGTGACACATGGAATAAATGAACTTGAAACAATCACTTTGATTCAGATGCTGATAAAATTAAGGTCATTATTTTACCTTTCCAAGGGGCGGGGAAAATCATGGGATGTTCAGGGCTAAGAGAAGCTAATTTCCCATAATCTCACTCCTGTACAGGTTACAGGCCAGCTGAGAGTGAGAACAGCTTGGATCATAATTTAGAGTTGCTCTAAATTATGTCAACAGCCATCAGAAAACTCACCAGCAGCAGGGAACGAGACTGAAATGGAAATGCCAGTGCAACTCTGATTACAATGTTTACAGCAAGAAAATTGCCAGAAGGATGATGTTAGTAAAAGGTTTGACTCATGAAGTTAAACCCTTGGAAATCCATTCTGCTGCTTTAATGTTTATGTTGTTACAACATCAGTACAACCCCTAGGAGTGTATTAAGGGATATAGTTCAGTATGAATAAAATCTCTGGTGCTAGTTTCCTTCTTTCTATTGTCCTTTTCCAAGAATAATTATATAGGCAGCAGAGAATTTCCTTACAGGCTCACTTGATTTTCTCCTGTGTTTATGTAGGTGGAGGTCTGTACTTTGAGAACCCTGTAAGGCCCTCAAGGATCCTTATGTCTTGGTGGAGATCATTTCACGGACCTTGACAAGCTCTTCTGAAACCTCTGACTTTATTTGCATGAGAAGGTGGATATGGACTCAACTTTTCTCCACCTCACGCTGTGCCAAGCCAGCAGTCCAGACTCCTGGTGCTGAGTTCCTGATGAGGATCAATAATCCTGGAAGTGAAAACAAATGGCTTTGGAATAGTGTGGCAGATAAAAAGGATCTGACATTTTCAGCTCAGCACCAGGGTAGACTGAGCCCATTTCTGCCTGTGGGTTCTTCTCCCTAAGTAGAAATATTCTCTTACTTAACTACATGGTGAAATCATCAAGCATTATATTCCCTTTTATCATGTACTGGATTTGCAGAGTTCCCTTCTGGAATTCTAGATATGAAGATAAAGACCCAGAAAGATGACAGCCTTTAATCTCATTAAGTCTTGTAGGAATAATGAGAATGCTGTGATAGTTTTGTGTTACACAGAATTAATGCTGCTGTGGCTGAGTCTCCAAATCTGTTTTAATTTTTCTTTTTTTTTCTTTTTTTTATTTTTTTTCCCCAGGACTTCATAACATCACTTTTGGGATTGAACAAGGGAGCAAGGAATTTTGGAATGAGCTCACTACCCACTGAGACCTTTTTTGTTTTGATTACTGGATTGTACCAAGTGTTATCCCGACAGCAGAGCACTGGTGCCAGAGGGAAAGGTTGGTGGAGATTTTCTGTTCTAAACACTGATATTTGGTTATATACAACAACCTCTTATTCCTGGGTTAATGTTTCCCCACCAGCAGTTGCTTTAGCAGATCATGTCTTCTTAATTTTCATATTTAGAAAACTTAATCGAAGTGGGTTTTCCCATTTTAAGGAGTCAGGTTAGTGAAATATTTCAGTTGTTTCAACATTTCTGAAAAATCCTGGGTATTTTCTGTTCCTTTTGCTTCCAGTGAGCATTTCAAAAGAGCTTTTTAGTCCCTGAAAAACCAATCTAAATCTGAACAAAGTGCTGGTCCTCAGAGATTAGACTAACACTGAAAGCAGAATTCCCAAATATGTTTTCTGTTCTGGATGTCTACCAGCCAAAAGCTGGTCAGGACTTTCTTGGGACTAAGAGTTCTGGACTACAGCAGGTTGAATGTTGCAGATGAAGAGTTTTAATTGTGGTTCTCAATGTAGAACCTGTGGATTCCATAGGCCTGGGCAATGTAGGATCATGTTTTGCAGAATGGAAAGGGTTTACACAGTTTTAGGTCCTAATATGAGAAAAATATGATTCAAAGTCTCACTGTTCTTCTCCCATCATCAAATAATAGCAAATATCATCAAATACCAGGTTTCCTGGTGGAATTTCCCAATGATGAAAGGGAAAAGATACTCTTTTGGTTAAAAACTATATGAATGATAACATAAAATGATGTGGGATCTAAATTATGTTGCCAGATTGGATTAATAATTCACTAACAGTTAAAATCCATTGTAGCATTTCCAAAGCTAGGAATGCTAGAGTTAGTAACTATCAATGTATTTTTATTGGTTTTTTTGGTGTGTAATTATAGTGTAGGCAGATGGGAAAACAGGAATAAATGAGAGTAGTTGGATGATGCTCGTTCCTGTTGACCTCATTGATTTGCTTCATGGAGAGCAGAAAAACAAGATTTCTGTTCTCCTATTTTGAAATCTTTTCTAGCATATAAATATTTTTTCTTACAGGCATGTAGAGATTGTTCTTATTATTTGTATTTAGAAGACTCCTGACCAGGACAGGAATCTAAGATTTTACTCATGTCAGACAGAGTTTTCACTTTCTGTACACGTGTTAGGAGAGGAGGTGAGATCTTTCCACAGTTGGGTTTGTCAGAGCAGTGCCAGACCAGGAGGATAATTCAGGTCTCCTGTCAACCACCCTAGCACATGTACCCATCAATGTGATCTGATGGAGCTCTGAAAATTTGTCTTCAGTGGTTTCCTCCATCCCTGGGTGGTTGATGAATGCACTGCATTTGAACAGAATAAAAACACCTCTATTTTTGCAATAGGGCAGGAACTATTTCCTTACAGAAAGGGTTGTCAAGCACTGGGCCAGGCTGCCCAGGGCAGTGGTGGAGTCACCATCCCTGGAGGGATTCAAAAGACACGTAGATGTGGCACTTGGGGACTGGATTTGTGGTGGCCTTGGCAGTGCTGGGCTAATGGTTGGACAAATTGATCCTGCCTAAATGGTTCTATGACATTATTTCCCCCTCAACTCACACCTTCCCCTCAAGATAATTCTTCTCAGAAGGCTGGCAGGTTACTGCCAATGAAGTTGGTTTGTTTGCCAGCCTTTGTTTCCTGGTCTGAGTCATCAGCAAAGCAGGTTTGGACTGTTCAAATATCTCATCATTCTCATAGTGCTCATTATCATCATCATCATCATCATCATTCATCATCATCAGCATCATCATCATCATCGTTTTTTGCTGGGAAACTTAATAAATGAATGTGATTGTGGATGAAATCTCCTTCATGGGTGCAGAGTGGTTCTCTGGCAAATGTAGGAGGGAAGGGGACTTCTTGAATAGCTTCGTGGCTCCTAGCCCTAAAACGACCCTGCTGAGGGAGAGGGTTCTGAGCATCCTGTCCTAAATATTTCTTCCTTGTGTCCAGGGTGGTGAACTACAAACTAAACTTTGATGATGTGTTCATTTGTAATTTGAAGAAGGAAAGTGATATTCCCTTGACTTCTTGAGATAACAGTCCTTGGGGGAGGATGAATCATCCCTACAAATGTTCTGTCTGCATATCAAAGTGAAACTATCATTGCTTCAGCCAGTGGTGCTCCATCTGCATTTGTGGCAGACAGGAAGCAGCTGGAGAATTTTGCAGCAGGATAAGGTTTCCTAAACTACAAGAGAGCCTGGGGAATCCTTAAAGTCTGCTGAGAAGCTTCAGTGAAACTTATTCATAGATAGAAAACCTCGAGTGTCAGTGAGGAAAGATGTTTATGGAGGTTTTCAATTGTGAGGAGTGACAGTCAGATGGGAGAAGGGACCATGACCTTGGATCCCAACACGGTGGTGTCCCACAGAGCAATCCAAAGTGGCAGCTAGAAAAGGAGACAGTATAATCTCACTTCACCTTTCACTGGTTTTTATGTTTCTCTGTTTATTTCCAATTTTGCTATCATGTTTCTAAAGCTTTTCCTTTTTTGGCAAAGATAAGTCTCTTATCTTCCTTATGTTTGCTGTCAGGAGCAGTCTCAGGTGAATCTGCAAAGCTCAAAGCCCCTCATTTTCCCAGGAACTGTAAAAAACCCCCAAGAACTGACTAAACAAACCCTCAAATGAGGCTTCCTCCAAACCTTTCTGGTAGGATATGTTTGAGACTGACAAATCTGGGGGAGAGGTGGTCACTGTTGGGCATAAACCAATGGTTTTACAGTCAATGCTGCTCTCATTTGTTGTAGGCACATCTCTAACCTAAGAAGAATGTCCGGGGCCTGAAGCACTAGAGTCAGGAAATCTCAGTTTAGTCAAAATCAGGAAACCCTGGAAGTTATTGATTCATGGCAGCACTGCAACATAACCATTTTAATCGATTTTCTTTGCATTTTCCACTTCTTATTTTTTTTTGGTCATGTTTAATAACAAAGAAGTGAGTTCTTGGTGTGGACTAAGGAAGCCCTGCCTGTGTGCCTGCTTCTGAAAATAACTCACAGAGCCTTGAGCTCCTTAAAAATGTGTAGACCAGAAGAATTTCTCTGGGGAATAAGAATCCCTGTATAAATACCCATTATTACTGGAGATTTGCAATGACCAGCAGGCCTTCAGGAAAACATGAATTCCCAGCAGTCAGACTATACATGAGAAACCAAGTGCTGAAATTATTTATTATATTAGTGAGGCAAATAAATAGAGGTTATTCAGAAATTAGTTTCTCAGTGCTAATGGGGCACCAGATATGCCAGCTCAACAGGTTTTTTTTAGGGAAAGTGTTTGGGTTTTTTTGTCACCACCCCCCCTCTTTTTCTTTTTTTAACCTTCTTGTTGTTTTCCCATTTTTCAGCTATTTTCTATTAGGACAAAAAAATCTGCAAAAATAGAGAAGTGTTTTTCAAACCTTTTTTTTTTACTGTTGTTCTTCAATCCATTAACTGTCTGTGCTGAGTGTCAGATATTTTATGTTATGCATTGTTCCTTGATTTTTCACCTGGACATCTTTTCTGTCACGTCCTGATCCACTTCTTACCTTCTTACTTCAGATTCTTGTCCATGCTTTGTTACACCGTGGCTTTTTCTGTGAAATCAAAGCATCTCTGCCTTGGTTTTGTTTTACACAGAATAAGGATTGCACAAGGAAAGGGGTATTTCAGTTCACTGACTGACCTACAAACAAATAAACAATTTCCTTTCAAATTGACCAGAAATGAACAATTTTTCATCCCTGTGGAAATGGCTGTGTATCCGTATAATCGAGACAAAGTTAAGATAGGATCAACACACAGGATAAATTCCCTGGATCAGACAAAGGATTTTAATCCCTGTTTCACATCAACAAGCTTCACATCCTCTTGCTTTGAAGGATATAATTTTCCATCTGCATACATGAATTCAGTCATGCACAGAATTTCTCCAGCCAATATTCCTGAAGAATTTAACCTACAATAAGTAGTCTAACTTATCCATTCCCAAATATATTGATTTAGAAAACTAAAAATACTGAGCTGGTATTTGAGCTCAGTCAGAAGAGTTGCAAATTTAATTTCCAGAATGCCACTTGAATTGAACAGCTGTTGATTAACCTAATCATTTTTCTAATTAGAAAGTATGTTGTTTTAATTAAAATAAGTCTTAAGTTTGTAAAAATGAAAACAGAGTGATTAAAATAAGATAGAAGCAAAAGACACTTCTGTTTTCAAGCCATGTGCTTAACTTCCAGAGGGCTAATCTGAAGATATGGCTTAAATTCACTCTTTTTCCATCTCCTTCTTTCCACCTCTAAAGACGACAATATCTTTTCAAGGTGGATATGACACAACATCTCCATTTCACCATGCCAAAGAGACTGGAAGAACAAGTTTGTGAGCCAGGAAATAATTTGACTGTGAAATATGTAACTATAATTTTTCAAAAATGTAAAAAAATTCAAAAATTTTTCAAAAATCTTTGAATCAATTTCAGTTGGTAATACCATCCACACCAAGATGTGCAGCCTTTATCAGAATAATTTTTTAGGAATAAGTCAATGAAGAATCTGGGAATATGATGAGGACACAGTGTCCAGCAGTATGAGGTGTCCAGATGGACATTTGCAAGCTCCATCTCAGCTGTTCCTTGTCGTCATGTGCCATGTGCTCTTACAAGAGGTGAATCCCAACCTGGTGACTCCTCAGCATCTTCTCTGACCACACTCTCCTTTGACTCACACCACAGGGCACAATCAAACACTGCAGTGATTTTTGAGAGGATTTCTGAGGTGATTAAAAGATCATAGAATATGAGAATAGCTTGGGTTAGAAGAAACTTTAAAGATAATTTAGTTCCAGCCCCCTGCCATGGGCAGGTACAGCTGTCACAAGGTTGCTCAAAGCCCAATTCAACCTGGCTTTGAACATTTCAAGGGATGGGGAATCCACAGCTCTTCTGTGTCACCAGAGAACACGAAGCAGAGAGCGAGGGTTCATATCACAGCAGCAGAGGTTTTATTTTCTCAGGAGGAGAAAAGCCTTTATTTCAGGGTTTTCAACCCTTTTTATACCGTGTTCCAATACAGGTTAACCTGGCTGGTACAAGGAACAACACCTCTCCCATCCCATTGGTGGGAGAAGAGAAAGACACTCTCAGAACATCTGTGTCATTGTTTTGAGAACTAAAATCTTATTTACAAAACAGTCATTGAGAGAGAAAAGTTTCC
>NC_031769.1:147569740-147598276 GCF_001522545.3 Parus major
CTTCTCCTTCTCCTTCTCCTTCTCCTTCTCCTTCTCCTTCTCCTTCTCCTTCTCCTTCTCCTTCTCCTTCTCTTCTCCTTCTCCTTCTCCTCCTTCTCCTTCTCCTTCTCCTTCTCCTTCTCCTTCTCCTTCTCCTTCTCCTTCTTCACCATCATCTCCATCTCCATCTCCATCTCCATCTCCATCTCCATCTCCATCTCCATCTCCATCTCCATCTCCATCTCCATCTCCATCTCCATCCCATTTCTCTCAGTCTTTCCACATAGGAAAGGTGCTCCAGCCCTTTGATCACCTTGGTGGCCTCCTCTGGATTCCATCAGGTCCGTGTCCTTCGCTGTGCTGAGAACACCAGAGGTGGACACAGCCTTCCTGAAGCCTGTCCCTGAGCCTTGGTAGCATCGTGTGTTATTGCCCCCAACGTTTGTCAGTGACAATGGCCCTGCAGAACAAGAGTAAATCTTCCAGCCTTCTCATCTGCTTAGGGAATATGGTCTTTTCCTCCTTTAGATTGGCAAATGAGGAGATCTTGGAGTTGAATTGCTCTGAGTTGTGAGTCAGCTCCCAGCATAAATACAGCTGGAATATACACAAATGTTTCTGCTCATTCCAGTGGTGCAATTTCCCATTATGCTAATTAAAGTTTCCTCTGAAGGGATGAAAGCTTGTGTTCCTCATTCCTACAAAGGGAGTTGTGGTACAGATGGGGGCTGCCCTGATGCCACTGAATCCATTTGGTCAGGCACTTTGCACTGCTCTGCTCCCTTTCCAGGGTCCTGCTTGCTCCATGTGAGCAGTTCTTTCTCATGTCGCTTGTGTGCAGTGGAATTCCTAAAGTGAGTCCCTGTATGCAATGTTTGCAGAAGTTCCTTCCCAAAATGTGATGCAGCAAGGGGATAAAGCCAGAAGAGAGAGAGTTTATGACTGGATCTTCTGATGTATCTTTTGCTAAACAAGAGGAAAAAATTCCAAATTCTTCTCTAGCAAGACAATCCTTGATTCTTGGTGTCAAGAGGAGTTCTTCAGAGAAGATGACTTTTTTCTTCCAGATCTGTTTCTCATGATACACTTAAAATCAGTTCAACTGTTTTTACTCATTCCTCTCTCTATTCTAACACAGAGGTACCAGACTTAGAACCACAGAATGGTTTGGGCTGGAAAGGACCTTAAAGGTCACCCAGTCCAACGCCCTGCCTTGGGCAGGGACAGTTTCCAATCTCCCAGGGTTCTCCAAGCTTTGTCCAACTTGGCCTTGAACACTTCCAGGGATGGGGCATCCACAGCTTCTCTGGATAAACTGTGTCAGGGCCTCACCACCCTCTTGGAACATAATTCCTTCTTAATATCCAATCTAACCCTTCCCTCTATCAGTTTAAAAACATTCTCTCTTGTCCTGTCACTTGAGCTCCTTGTCCAAAGTCCCTCAGCAGCTCTCTTGGAGCTCTTTTAGACACTGGATGGGGCTCTGAGGTCTCCCTGGAGCTTTCTCTTCTCCAGTCTGAACAGCCCCAATTCTCCCAGCCTGGCTCCAGGGCAGAGGTGTCCCAGCCTGCAGAGCATCTTCATGACCTCCCACACTCATCCTTGTTCTGTGAAGGTTCTGTGCTCTGTCCTGCCTTTTCAAGACCCACTGAGGCCTTACTTTTTCCACCCTGCCCCTGAGAGCAGCAGACATGGCCTTGAGATTCCTGATGGCCACTACTAACCTGGATGCCTGCCTCAGATTATTTCTGAGGACGAGGATGTCAACTTGGCCATTACTGGCAGAAACACACTCTGTCCCATTTGTACTTTCCATTCTCTGCTTGGGGTAAGGACCCCAAGGAAAAACCAAGGAAAAAATATTGCTCTTTCTTCAGGTGTTAAAGTTATAATGATATTTTTTCTGTAAGAAGCCATTGAGCATCTTGCTGGCTGAAGTGAGAGCAGTCTGAGATAAAAGTGTGATGTGCCACTTGTGCCTTGCCAGGGCAATAACAGATCAAACCTCTGCAAATCAGGAGCACAAAGAAATGTTTTTCAGAGCAGTCCATGGCAGGGACTGCAGGAGGGCTTAGCCTGCTGTGCATATCAAAGTTTCCCTGGTTATGCCTTGTCTCAGTTGCAGCTTTAAGAAATTCCTGAGGAAGGGCCTCTGCCTTAATAGGAAGTTGTACCACTTTTAAAGCCGCATTTGTATCGCTCTCACAGCAAGAGCTCTTGTCACATGGAAGCCATCGAATCAAAACACTGACATGGCAAGAGAATAAGACGAGATAATGAAATGAGAAATTAAGAGCATGAAAAGTAAATGCTGTAGAAAAGCTGACACTTCATAATACTCCTACTGAACACTTGCCTGTATTTCAAAGTCAACCGATAAGAAATTATTTGCTTTTCTTATATAACAGAAATAGATAAAGGATTCCTTTTGGATAGGAGAAGATTCTACTAGGCTGCAATTTACGTATGAATGCTCAATATTTAAAGGAATTGCTTCTTTCACTTTGTCAACTGGCATAAATATATGCTAAAGAGGGATTCATTAGAAAAAGCCATGCAATGCATGAGCTCAGCTCCAATAATCCTGATCTTGCCAGGCAGGTGTTTTGCATCCTATTAGGATATGGCACATGGAGCTGCCAAGCAAGAGGCTTGCCACGGGTTCTGATGTTCCTTTCTGGAAACAGAGCAAGAGGATCTCACCTCTCTCCCTTTAAACAAAACACCATTTACTCTCTGTGTGCTCACAGTGGAGATGTAGTGGGTTATCCAGAGGGAAATGCCTTCAGTTTGTACCCCTGAGAATGAGAGGTGAGCCGTGGCCTGCTCTCCTGCGCTCTGACCTTCTCTGCCACAGAGGGACTCAGCCATGCTGCGTCTGCCTGCAAAGGTGGGACATCACAGACCTGTGTTTTGTCATGGGTGGATTGCAGCAAATCTGCATTTGGGAGCAACACCTCCACCCCTGAGCTTGCCATAGCAAATGCACTTACTGACCTGCTGCCCTTTTTTAGCCCAGCTCAGGGTTTGTACTGTGCTGCACAAATGCACCTTTCAGTATTCTGGCTGTAAAGCAATGTTAATTCTTCCTTATCTTTCTAGAGAACTGCTAAAAATAATAATAATAAAAAAAGGTATTTCCTGTAATGTCTCTTGTGCTGATCTGCTTGTCATATGCTTTCCCATGGTCGCTTTGATATAACAGTTAACCCATTTTAAATATCTGAGTGAATATTCCCCCAAAACATACTTATTTTGAGGGGATGTAGAAGTGAGTGCAACTCAAAACCAAAGGTTAGAGCTACTTTTTTTCCAGGAACAACAATAAGAGAGACTTTTGCTGCCTAGGTTGGCTAACCCAAAGATCCAAGAACTTTACCCTTCTTCTTTTCCTCATGTCCTTGCTTTCACAAGTGAAGTTTATCATTCATGTTTGCTTGGGGTTTGACCTGCTACATCTCTTGACATAGAAAGAAATCTCTTGAAATAGAAGAATTTCCATCAAAATCCTGTTTAAAATTTCCAGCCATTCAAGGCAGCTGGAACTCAAGCTGTGGGATTTGAAGTACAAATATATATACATAAATATATATGGTATCTTGTTACTTAGTTGTTGTGTGTTTTCATCTATATTTAGCACACATACTGCATTGCCAGGTAAAGAATAATTATGTTAATTTTTTGGCTGCTTTCTTCTATATTTAGCATAGATACTGGCTTGCTAGGTGAAATATAATGCCTTTTTCATCACCCAATCTCTACTACTAGCTACCTGAATAAGACAAAACATTTATATGTCTATATCCCCTGAGCATTACACATGAATAATTCTGACCAGACCACTGGGAGCTTTTAAATTTGATTTTCTTTTTTTCTTTAGTTTTGTTTTCATGGGGTTTTGCTGGTGGTAGTGGTAATGGTGTGCAGGGTTTGGTTTTTTTGGTTGGTTGGTTGCTTTTTATTATTCCATACTTGCTTGCCAGCTTTGGAAGCTGAAGATAATGACAAGGCATAAAAGTTCCCATCTACTCCAATGCTTAATGTTCTTCTTTGATGGTTTAGTGTGTTCTGAATTGGCTACCAGGGAGAGAGGGAGGCTGAAAGGGTGTCTTTCATGGTGGTGTATATTTTTCACAACTGCACAGCATTTCCTGGAGTTGTTTTCCAAGGCATCTGAGTGCTTGTTTACCAAGAGGCAGCTGTCCCCCATTGTAAAGGAAAAGCAGGAGACACCACTTTACATTCATTCATTCCCAGCAGAAAGGACACAAACAAAGGATAGAAAGAATCTGTACTCTGTTGGTACACGTTTGCAAATAAAGAGCCACTGTTCAGAAATACCTGAAAAGTGGGTACATTGCCCCAAGAAAGTCAAGTAGGCATGCTGCAAAACAGAATTCTTTATGCACAATTAAAATCAAGAAGATTTCAGTAGCAAAGCAGACAGGAGAGGATTCTTAAAGGTGGCATTTCTAAAAGGACCACACACAAAAAGTCCTAGTTACCAAGAAGTAATATTCCCATGTCTGTTGTTATGCATTCAAGTGGGCTCCAGGATAAATGAGAATAGAAAGACTATTTTGAATGCTGCTGCCAGATTAATATATAAAAATCTCCCAGGATGAGGTGTCCCCTTGGTTTGACTATTCCTGAGCAAAAGATTTAGCTCTCCCTTCCAGTTTGAGAAGCTGCAAATAATCTGTATATACTTGGAGTGCTGCAAACAGGAGGAATTAAAAATAGAGATCATAGAGTCATGAAATAGTATGATTTGGAAAGGACCCTAAAAATCATGTAGAGATGTTGAAATAGATTCAGCATTTAAAGCAATTATCATATTGGAAAAAAATCTTGAAATTAGTTATTTGAAAGTTTGTTTTTTTAAAAATCTGAGTTTCTGTCTCAGTATTTCATGTTGTTTTGTTGTTTTTTTTTTCTCTCATTACGTATGCCTGTTTAGTATCTGGATATCATGCTTTGCACTGAGCTGGGAAGTGAAAAAGCTGCATTTGACAGACTTTTCCAGGTGTGTTTGTTTGCAGTGGATGAATCAGGAAAACTAGTTCCCCTCCTTCATTCTTTCTCAATTAGATACAATATCACTTTCCAGCTCTCAATCTTCAGCAGAAGTAGCACCTCTTTGAATTTCTGATGGCTGTCAGCTTCGTGTAGATGCTGAGAAGATGAACATTGGGAAGTCAATGAAAGAATCATTTAAAGGTCTTGAAAATGAGAGATGTGTGAGTGTCAGGAAGTAATTTGTTTTCTCAAAGCATAATAAACCTGCAGGATAAACTTTCATCTCACAGCAAGGTGGTGGTGGTGATATCTAAGAATAGACAAGCAGATTTCAGTGCAACAGGAATTGCTGGAAAACCTGAACAAAAAGAAATACTTGGCATTACCATCGAGGCCAAGTTACAGGCCAGATCCTCACTCGCTGCAAAGGCAGCAGAAGCTTTGACAGGTGCAAGTGGAGCTAAATCTGAATATTTATGTGACTGATTCACTGCATCTTTCTGTTTTGCAAAAGCTGTGGCTGAACTCTTAAAAGAGGCCTACGTGTACCATAAAGGCCTCTATGTACATTTCTGGGGCTTCTACTAGGAGGTTTCAGGGAAAATACCAATTCATCAGCCCTGAAGTGTTTCTTCTAAATCTTGTTAGGCTTGATGAACTTAGCTGAATTCAAGACATGGTTTCTATGGAAACTTCCCAGTTTTATTTTTTATTTTTCATCTGAGCTGCTGAGGAGCACAGCTCTGAGGCAAATCAGCCATGTGGTTTAACCAAGGGCTCTTTCACAGGATCGTGGAATGGTTTGGGTTGGAAGGAACTTTTAAAGATTGTCTTTGGAACCCCCTGCCATGGGCAGGGACACCTTCCGCTGGAACAGGTTGCTCCAAGCCCCATCCAACCTGGCCTTGAATACTTCCAGAGTGAGGCATCCAAAAATTCTCTGGGCAACCTCGTTCAGTGCCTCATCATCCTCACAGGGGAGAATTTCTTCCTAAATATCTCATCTAAACCTGCCGTCTGTCAGCTTAAAATTTCTGACCCTTATCCTTGTCCTTATGGGTAAAGCTTGTTAAAGAGTCTCTTTATCAAAAAGACTTTTCCTTCAGGGTCTGAAGCTCAGGGAGATACCATCCCTCATGGTATGGATGGGCTTGGGATAGAGCAACCAGCTTTTTCTGGGGCATTGAGCTGTTACAAAGTGTTGGGAAGGTATTTTTACTGAGTACAAGCACAGGTATGGGAGTCAGGTGACGCTTGTGGACCGGGAACTAAGTGAAAAATTATAGTCCCAGATCACCTTTGAATCCATAAACTTTCCTGAGACATCTAAAATTTCACTTAGGTCATTCAGTACACGCAGTGTTGTCCGGCTCTCATCCAAATTTCCACAAAATTGATTTTCCCAAGCAGCGTTTGTCCTGGTGACTTTTATCAGTATTGAGCTTTTCAAATGAAAGCACAGACTCTGAAAATAATGGTAATAATGGTAAAAAAAAAAAAAAAAAAGGGGAGTGATTATAGGTCAACTACATTTGCAAATATATGTTTATTCTATTCATGTTTTAAAAAACAAAAATTGAATTTTTAAAAGGCTATAATTGTTTTACTCATTGATATTTAACTTCTCAGTTTTTAGTTGGATTGTACTACATTAGGGAGATCACTGCTGGCTGATGTTTTCACAGAGTAAAATCACTGATTCATGGATGAAATATAGGGAAAAGAAGGATTTTGAGGACTCTTTCTTCTACCTGACTGATCACCCCATGGGATGAAGAGAGGATTAAAGGAAATGAGCAAATCAAGGGGGAAATAGTTCTGTGATAGGACCAGTGAGTGTTTGCAGAGGATTTTCTGCTGTAGTTGTCACACACAAATGACAAAATCCTTGATATTGCACCACCAGACTTTGGTGTGTAATAATCAAATTATTACTCCATAATAATCTGACAGAGACACTGCATATGTGTGTGAAATGGACTAGAAGGCAAAGGAGTGTCTGAGACTAAATCCATTGAGAAGTACTTTTTTTTTCTGGGAATTTTGGCTGAAAGGATAACCTATAAAGAAAATTATTACAGTACACAAGTAGAGTCCTGGAGTCTATATAGAGTAAAAATAAAATTCTACTGTAGAAATGTATTTCAATTTTCTCAGGAGAATTCTTCCTATAAAGTTTTTCATTCCCTCTCTGGATTTTTCATTAGATGAAAAACTTTGAAGAATCTCTACCTTTGACTTCAACAAAGAAAAAAAACCCAAAATCTGCAGTGACAGAATACTTTTGAAAAAACAAGATGAAATTTTTGTATCAAAGATAATAATTAGATTAAGGTGTCTCATCTGAGAAAATGCAAGACAATAAAGATTAACACAAATATTTCTGTGTTTAATTCTCTTCATCTTCACTGTGAGGATAAAGAGCTAATATCACATTTTTCTCATCAGCTATTAATGTGCTTTAAAATATATTCAATTATAAAGTTTATATCTAAATACATTTACTATATGCTTATTTTTTCTCATCAACTTCTAAACATTCCATAGTTTTAATATAATTGTGTCTACTTTGGATCTCTTTCTGATATTGTACCAAACTCTACCGCAATCAGATTTGCACAAAAAAAATCTATTGAGGATGAGATTAGACTGATTTCTTTTTTCCATCCAGTGTAATCTGGGTACCACTCTAAGGAGCATGGACATCCAAGGATCCTCAGGAGTCAGTGAAAGTGAATATTTCCAGTGGATTATAATGTCTGTCTACTGCCCTAATCACAGACCAGGAGCTGAGCCTGCCTCTGTTAGACAGGGTCTAAACAGAGGATAAATTCATCTGGATAAATTCAGGATGTACTTTAATATATCATGAGTGTTTAATGATGACTAATTCCATGTGGAAACTCTAATCAGATTGTGTAAGTCCACCTAAAACTCACAACATTCCATTTGCCATCTCATTCTTATGCTCCACTGGAAACTGAGTGACAACACCCTCATTCTTAATTGCAAATTGAAAGAAAAATAAATCCATGACTCTTCCTTGAACTATTTTGCCTGCTATAAGCAATGCCAGCAACTGGCAGAGGAATGTTGATAATTCTGTTGATATTCATTAAAATTGTATGTTGGAAGGATTCTCTTTATCTTCTGAAAAAGAAGCGGGCATGGTTTTGGATAGAAAAAAAAATAAATACTGATTTAGGAAGTTCATTTTGTTATTGGGGATATGCACTCAGTAGCACAGAGTATTATGGGAGCAACATAGATTTGTGAGAATTCATTTTCCCACTGTTGGAATGATCCTGTTCACTGCTAAGACCCATAAACTGTTGGTTTGGCAAAACTAAAAGGTTATTGTGTGTCAGTGGGATGTAAGGAGAATTAAAAGTAGGGTCAAGAAAAATCTGTGTCTCACAAGGTGAGGGTGGTGAGGCCCTGGCACAGAGAAGCTGTGGCTGCCCCATCCCTGGAAGTGTCCAAGGACAGGCTGGACAGGGCTTGGAGCAACCTGGGATAGTGGAAGGTGTCCCTGCTTGCAGAGGGTTGGAATGAGATATTTTAAGGTCCATTTCAATCCTAATTATTCCATGATTCTCTGGTAAGATTCCATATAGCTGTGATGCAAGGAAAGATAATTACTATTTTTCCTTTATAGATATATATATATACACATCAAAGTTCTTGTGTGATTAAGTAAATTTATGTGAATACAACAGGTAAATTAGACTTTGAGTTTCTGAAGATTTCTAGTTTTTAACACAATGCTCAAAAAGTAATAGTAAAAAGGAAAAAAAATGGACTAAAACCTGTCATCTGATTCAGTTGACGTCAGAGCCACTTTCCCAAGAGGGTAAAGCTCACCACAAGGCCAAAAGCCAGATGAAGGCTTAGCATCACTTCAAATCCCTCCAGAAAATGAAATTTCACTGATGGGTAAGTCTCAGAGCATGCTTTTACACAGTGGGGATTTTCACAAATGTGGAGGTTTTACTCTTTTGTGCTTTCTCAGTGACCTTTGACTAAATGTGTCTTTTCTGCAGCAATCAAGAAACATTAGGAATAAAATAGGGAAGATAAAAAGCACCTTGAGAACATTTGTTTTTATTGCAAGGTATCCCATTCCCTGCCATCCTGGGGAAATGAAGCCTGGGAGGGATAGCAGTAGAAACAGCACTTTATTGAATTGGCTCTTCCCACTCCCACTTCATAACAATGAGGGATGGAACACAAATTTTAGCACCTAGACAATTCATTTTGGCGTAAATACACAGCTTTAAAAATTAATAAAAATCTATATCAATTATAAAAGTGATTTACCAAGCACAATAAATTTTTTCACCTGTCACTTTTATGCTTGCATATCTTCTCTCTCTCTCTCTCATTGGCTTTTATGCTTTCTATATTCTAAATACTCTCATCATCCTACAATGGATTTCACAGGGTTTGACAGCCAGAGAGGTTTGTTATATTTTCTTATTTTTTTCTCTTTCTTTTGGTTGTTTAGGGAAATATTTCAATTCTCAGTTTTAGTCTGCCTTCCTTTACCTACCCTTGCAGTCAATCACCCTGGATACTTGTCTTGTTCATTACTTATCATCACATGTGTGGTGATGTTTAATGCCAGAAGCAGAGGTGGGCTCTCATTTGCCTTTTTCACACAGAGAATAAAATATCTTAGTTCGTTTTCCATGAATACTGTAAATTTGAAGCTAGATTGAATTGCTGTGTGACAAAACTCATCTTTATAGCCTGAGTGTTCTGTAATACTCTTCAATCTCAGTACAAATGGCTTTGAGTTTAAATTTTTGCAAATGGTTGCCATTTTGGGTTTGTTTTTTTTTTTTTTTTTGTTTTGTTTTTGCATTTATTTTAGTTTTGCAAAAGGAGGAATTTGGGGTGTTAATATTACATGGAGATCTATTTTTTCTCCCCGTTAATGGAGTTAAGTGGCTTTGATGCTGGAAACTGTCCTTACTGCCAGTCAAAGCTTTAGTGGAATTTACTAGGGAATTGCTGTATTTTAAAATGAAAAATAACTTCTAGAAAATCATCAGATTAGCTTATAAAAAGTAATCCTCCTGCCATCAAAAAGTGTGATATAGAAATAAAAATTATATATATTGTAAAAATATAGCGACCTTGGCAGAAGTCACATTCATAGATATTCCCTCACCCTTAGTTATGTCTAATATTATTTAAACTAAGCAAGCCCAAACTCTGACTTTCTCTTTTTGAGAAAACAATTTAGAAGCAGCAGCAGCCTTTCCACTGCCTGTTAGGGATTTCTCAGCCAGCCCTGGCTGAATTCTCAGTGCCATTCCACAGGATCTTGTTACCCAAAAGGGTAAAGTTCCATATGGAGCAATCTTCTTTGATGAAAATCTTGTCTCAAATGCAGAAAACTCATGGAAAAGTGTTGATAACTGACAGACTTATCAATTTCCTGAATTCCAGAGCTCTGAAACCAGCCTAGAAGAGTTTCACAATTGCTGGGTGAGCCAGTGAGCTATTGGAAGCTTTTCCCAAGATGGAGCTCTCAGTATCCCAGAAAACATTGGTGACATTGAGTGCTCCAGGCTGTGCTTGGAGCTGGAATCTGCTTCCAGCCTTGGATACATCTTTTTTGGTTAGATATGGACAGGTGGCTCAGCAGCAGGAGTACAAGGGTGTCTTCATGCTGTCCTTTCTCATCCTCTCCTGCAGTTTGCTGCCCCTCCTCGCTGCGTTGCACCCCTGCATGTGAATTCATGCATCAGAATTCCAGCCAAATCTTCCTTTTGTGTTTAGGTACCTGACAGAAAATGTGACCTCATGGAATCATAGAATGGTTTGGGTTGGAAGGGACCCTAAATATCATCTGATTCCAACTCCTCTGCCATGTGTCCCACCCAACCTGGCCTTGAACATTTCCAAGGATGGGGAATCCACGACTTCTCTGGGCAACCTGTGCCTGCTCAGTTCAACCACTGCTAAAGAAATCCTCTCCCCGGCTTTTGTTTCTGTAGAAGTTTTCTGCCACAGAAGTTTGCCAACAGAAAATTAGTCTCCAAACCTCCTCAAAGGCAGCTTGATGCACTGAAAATTTTGTCTGTTTGGTGTCAGCTTCCTGCTTAATCCTAAGAGAGGCTGGGAAAAATGTGTGCCTCATGGAATAATTTCCCTGTAGTGACTCTAATTGTACAAAACCTCAAGGGGTTCCACTATAAATACTGAGTGCTGGAAGAAAACATTGACTGAAGGCAGAGAATCTGTATAAAACAAATACATCCCTCTCATAAAGAGCACTCAAGTCAATTAAAGGTTCTCATCACAGTTAGAGTTAAATCGCTCATGTCCGACATATATTTTTGTGTCACTAACTTCAAAAAGATGGAGCAGGAAAGAGAAGATCATTTAGTCCAGGAGATAAAGGAAAACATTTCAGGACATGCTAACAGCAAAGAGGATGCTGGTCTTTACCTCTTTTGAGTATAATTTGGGCATTAAAATTGACTAAAATTCAGGCACTGAGGCTGATGAAGTCTGAACTTGGTAGCAGGGCCATTGAAGAAGACGGTGCTGCAGTGGAGTGGGAGAGACTTAAACCCTTAAACTTCCATCACCTAAATTAACCTCAGGGGACGAGGTAAAATGTAGTAAACTCTGGAAATCCGGTACTTCCCTCTCAAGCTTTGCTGCAGCTGCTTTTTGGCGGAGATCAGTGAAGGAAAGTGATGGCTCACTGCAGGTTCTGAGGACAGGGATGGGGGTTTCACACAGATGACCTCAGATCCCAACTATCTCCATCACCTGTGGTGAAATTGTGAGTGTAGAAAACTTGTGTGATCCTACTGGCTTGGACTCAACCCTTGGTCTAACATCAGCTATTTACAGAACTTCTATTCAGTGTTTTCAGCAGCTTTCATACAGGTCTTTGCTTAGAAATGATAACTTGTATATTGAGCAGGACAAATGGAGAAGTGAGGAAGCAAAACACAGTCCCTGTTTTTTTCCAGTTAAACATTTATAGATATAATATATACTAATGGCAACAGTTCTCTGAAAGATGACACCTGAGTCCAGTGCACATCTGTGCTTAGATTTTCAATCTCCATGTATTTCAGGCAAAATAAATTTTGCTTTGCATGGGATTGTGGTAACCACTACAGCAGGAGCAGGAAGGTGTTATAACAGGTGAATTTTTTCAGGACCTTAATTTCTTAGTGATATTTAGGAACCCAAATATTTAAACATGGGATGCTATTACAGTCTAGATAGGAATTTTTTTGTAAGACTTCTCTTTTTCAGCCAGAGGCACCCAATGGTTTTTTCCTAAGCATATTTGGTCGTTTCTGGTGTTTCTATTGATATTAGCACTGCTTAGGCTACAGGACTCTCCAAAATTTTGTATTTATCCTAGTGATAGGCTATAGATTTTCCATTAGCATCAACCTTTAATGAACAGTAAACACCCAGGACTTACCTGAAGAGCAGGCAGGGACAAAGATGAGATGTATTTGTGGGTAATTAACCGTGGTGAAATCATGAACAGCTCAGGTCTATTTTACAGATTGGCCCTTTTATTTATTTCCCAAAATAAACACTGTGGTTTTTTCATTCCTCAAAATAAGTCAGTGTGACAGTCAAGAACTGCAGACTTTAAGCCAAAAATATTTTTGGTTTCTGTGGGTGTAGCCCCTGTTTTGGGGGCTGTAAAAGAGCTTTGAGACTGGTCCTGATCTCTTGAAAAAATTTCTCTGTGGTGTTTTACCAGACAGATTGTGGACTGTGGCTTGTGTCACAATAATAAATGCCAGACATTTCTCATGCAGATACTGTCTCATGGGAGCTCTTTAACAGGAAAAATGAAAGTCTAAATACATGGGCACTTCAGTTGAGGGCAGGGGTGTTGATCTCCAGCAGAATACAAGGTGACCTTGCTTGTCTGATGGAGATTGGAGGTAAGCAAAGCACATTTCTCTTGGTTTTTCCTTTTTCTCAGATTTTTGACTGCATTTTAAGGCTGCAGTTCCAAGGCAGAAATGTAATTCTTGTGCATTTTCCACATGATTATGTGCTTCAATATTACCTCAGATTTCATTAAATGGAAGCCATGTTCTTCAAATTGCAGCAATTTGGCAACCTTTCCCAAAATGCTTTCTGGCAAAGGTGAAGCTGAGGCTTTTAAGATTTATTATGAAATGTATTACCAAAAGGCACTTAGTACTGGAGTGTTTTGTTCCAGACACACCTGAGTCTGTGGAAAAATAGGACTACTACAAGACTTTTACAATCTTAGAGAACAGAAGAATCTACACCCAGAGAAGCAGGTGCCATGAAAAGTAAATACCACAATAAATACCATCAAGATTCATACTTTGTAATCATGTGCCTCATTTTGTAACATATATTAACACCATTTATTTATATTTTCTACAGTTTAATGTTCTTAGTGGAAGTTTTTTTGGTCAAGATGCTAAAAGTAAGGTGCCAGCTCAGTGAATTATTTTACTCCATTGTAGTTCCTATAAGGGATCTAAGGGATTGTTGTCATCTTTGAGTAAATTCTTTCAAGTCTGAAAAATTCTGTTGTATAATATAGAGGAGTTTAATGGCTTCACATTCAGCCCATGGACAGGCAGTACACAGCCAGAGGAAAAAACAGTGTCTAAGATTATAATAGGAGGAAGACATAAAAGAAGGATTCAAGTAGAAGGAAAAATGTTTCATGTAGACACCAATATAATGATTGCAACACCTACAAGAATGGTTCCTACCTACAAGTCATACAAGTTATATTTCAAGGAAAATTGCATTTCTTCTCCTCCCTCAAAGCAGAGCTAGGCAGGGAGAGAAATTCCACCTAGAGGAATTCCATAATTTCCAACCGTTTTACTATTTGGAAATGGAGCAAATATATTCCATCTCAATAAAATTTCCAAGAAAATTAAATTGTAAAAGAAAAAACTTTGGTTCAATACATGCTAACTTTTGAAATTGCTTTGTAAAAAAATTGTTTCTTCTGCACCAAAAATGCATTTCCAACTGTTTCATTTTCCCTTTCCAAACAAAATTTTAACTTCCTTTTCTTATTTCAAAATGTTTTCATTTAAATGAAAATGTAAGTGTATGATGAAAACATCTTATGACTAAACAGCCTAACCAACTTTTTCCGAGAACCTCGTTAAGGCTTTTGAAGGTTTTGTTCCAGCCCACACACTCAAGGAGCTTTGTGTGAGCTCCCTTTAGAGGAAGAAATGAAGAGCTTGGGTGAATAACAATAAATGAGATTTCTAAACCCACATGTTTGCATCTTTCTCGGTAGGCTGCAGCTATTTCTTTCAGAACCTGGTCCTTTCAGTCAGATCTCTGTCGTTGCAAAATGCTGTCTAGAGAGCTTCACCTCCCAATTAACCAGAAACTGAATTTCTTTTGAAGGAAACATAAAACTGGTGGTTGAAATGCAAGGCCAAATCAGGATAATTGGAGGACTGTGAGTGCAAAAGTCTTTTCTGCAGTTGGAGATTCCTTGTCTGAGCCGCAGCCTTATTTTATCAGAGGGCTGTAGGCATGAGTAATTTCCATGCTTTTGAGACAAACTAGAATCACAGAATGGTTTGGGTTGGAAAGGACTTTCAAAATCATCTCATTCCTACTCCCTGCCATGGGCAGGGACACCTTCTGCTATCCCAGGTTGCTCCAAGCCCCATCCAACCTGGCCCTGGACACTTCCAGGGATGGGGCAGCCACAGCTCCTCAGGGCAACCTGTGCCAGGGTCTCACCACCCTCCCAGTAAAACATTTCTTCCTAACATCTAGTTTAAATCTCTCCTCTTTTAGTTTAAAAACCATGCTAAATTGAGAGGTGGAGTCTTCCAAGTGAGATCAGTGTGTCCTTGTTGGGAAAGTGTTACTTTTTATTAGACCTTGTGATGGGTTGAGCCCAGCTGGACACACAGTGCCCAACAAAGCTGCTCCATCACTTCCCTCCTCAGCTGGACAGGGGAGAGAAAGAATAATGAAAGGCTTGTGGGATGAGATAAGGACAGGGAGAGATCACTCACTGATTACTGTCACAGGCTAGACTTGGGAAATTTTATTTGAATTATTCCCATTCAGATCAGACTGGGAAAATGAGAAATAAAACCAAATCTTAAAAACTCTTTTCCTCTTCTCTTTTCTTCTTCCTGGGCTCAGCTTCACTCCAGATTTTTCCTATCTCCTCCTCCCCAGTGGCTCAAGGGGACAGGGAATGGGTGTTAACTTCATCCCACATTGTCTCTTCTGCAGTTGGCTCCATCTTGCTGGTAAGGGTGGAATGAAGTTTATGAGTTCTTGAACATCTGGAATCCTGTGTGAGGATTGAGATGCTCCAGGATCACTGACATAAGATGGGGAGTTGTAGTGATTAGCTTTAAAATTGCCATCATGCACTAGAGGAAATCACATTGAACAAAATCTGGGCTCCACTTTTATTTCAAGATCCTGCAGTGAGATCTGGCTGTAATATCTTGGATTTGTTGACCCTCCATTAAGCAGAAGAAGCATGACACAGATTCCCAGATGGTCAGTGAAGAGAAAGCCCTAATATGAACTTAGTTTTTTTCTAAATTGCTGTTGCTTCCACTGATGAAAGCGGTGCAGATCATACAGTTTTCAGAACAGGAACTACTGGCAGAACTACTCAGGAATATTTTTAATCATATGCAAACATTTTTGAAAGTAGCAATTTATCAGAATGGAGACACATGAAAATTCTCAGGAAAAAAACCTATAGTCCAGGATACAATAAAACTACATTAAGAGAGGAAGAGAAAAACATTGAAATAAAAAATGGCATTGTATATTTATCTCTGGGGCCTAAGTACATTTTCTGTATTTGTATAAAATAGGATGTGTGAGACAGGAAACAATCAGAAAAAAATCCAGGGTATGGTAGCTGGGTTGCCTTTCCTCTCAAAACCAGCTCAAAAGGGTGTCCAAATGAAGATTTGAAATCAAACCCCTTACAATCCAAGTCACTTAACAACAAAATCTTAAGCAGGACAGAGATATGAGCATTTCCTCATATCTCATGTTCTAAGCAGCAGGTTGACAGATAAAAAGCCCGTGAGCCACACCTAAGCTCATCTTGTTTTCCAGTCTAATTTTTGCCTTCTTTGATGCAGCGAGGACTATTTTTATCTTTTTCCTCTGCAAAAGTATAATCCTGCCTGGTTCTGGGTCTGGAATGACACCCTGTAAAACAAAATAATGAGGCATTTCCTTCCTCTACAAACTGTGCCCCAGTGGGAAACTCTGCTGCTATTTAAAAAGATTGAAATACTGGAACAGTATTTTTTTCATACCTTTGTATGAGCCAGAGACTCTGCTTTAGGTACTTAAGCCCAAATGCTGATCTCCTCAGTCAATCTAATGATAGTTTCAAGTTCAACGAGAGTTGCTCATTTTATTACCAGTCTTACTGCCACTGCTGTAATTATTTTGTTCATCTCACTGTCTCTACAAAAAATTCTGACTAGTTGTTAATACCTCAAGACACACCTAAAACTTCCATCAGCTTCATTTGAAAGGAAAAGTGAGGTTTTCATTTGCAACAGAGCCTGCCATCCTTTTCCATTTGGGTTTTAATTTCACTAGAAGGTGTTGGGTTGCCATGGCAAAGCTCATATCTTCCCTTCCCCGTCTCAGTAGGTGCTTTGGAGGGGGAGGTGGTCAGAACAAGAGGTAATTTGTGCTAACGAACAGCTGCGTCCCAAGAACGTTCATACAGCGCTCACTTTCGAGTTCCTCCAAAAAAACACCCCCACAACCAATCCAGCAAATTCTCAGCCAAGGGGATGCACAGAATTTTGTAGCAAATCAAGCCAGGCAGTAAAAAGCTTGGATTCGGTTTTCCATGTTCCAGGCTGGTAATGGTAGCAATAAACATGAGAATCAACAGACCAAACCCTGAAATCCTCACTGGTCTTTCCCTGAAGTTAAGGGAAGAGCTTGTGCAGGACACTGAGCCATGCCAATGATCTGGGCTTAATGGTTATACTGCAACAGAGAGAATCCTTTGTGATACTGGGTTCATGCACAGTCCTTCTTGGCAGCAGTTTTGGAGTGAATTATATTTTTCAGTGTGACTTCCAGGATGCAGCTGAAAAGAGAAGAGCATCAAACAACTTATTTTGTACTCAGGAAGAACATCTGGGAAATGATTCAACTCACCGTGTGGAATGGCTCCGTGCTGCTATTGGTTATAAACTCTTGAAGGCAAGGAATTGCATTTAGAAAAAGCAACATGGAAATTTATGTGTATTTTCACAGAATCATAAAATGGTTTGGGTTGGAAGGGACCTTGAAGACCATCTAGTTCTATTCCCTCATTCCACAGATAGGGAATATTTTGCTTTCTTTCAATAAAAACTTTCACAGCCTTGTTTTGGTCTTTAAATACCTTCACTACAACCATGCAAAATGAGGAGACTTCAGTGAGTCATAGGTTGGACTTGATGATCTCAAAGATCTTTTCTAACCTGGTTAATTCTGTGGTTCTGTGATATAAATTAATGCCTGTTCTGAGGATAGCTTCAGGAGGATTTTAGAGGTGAGATGGGGATATGTAGCAAAACTTTTTATTTAGACATATTTTTCTCCACTTCCTGGGTTGCCTGTGTTTTACCCACTGCTAAAAGTATCAGGATTCTGAGCAGCAAAATATGTTGATGGAGCTTTCAGATTCCAAGTGGTACCACTGCTATGAATGAAGATCCAAGTTCTAAATAATGTTTGTTTGCTGAGTTGCTCTGTAGGCCAGTGAGGAATCAAAGAATCACTTTGGTTGGAAAGGGTGTCTGGAGTTCCCTAATTAAACCTTCTGCTGATGACAGGGCTGATTTCCAAGGTAAACCTCCTTCCCCTTGGCTGTGCAGCAAAATCTGAAAGTATTTGAGATGTCATAGGCTCTCTAGCCCCTAAATGTGTACTTTACCATTCTGGTGATGAAGAATTTTTTTAACGTATTTCCAAACTGAAATTTTAAACGTATTTCCAAGCTGAAATTTGTGACCACTGCCTTTAATGGGGCACCTCTGAAAGGAACCTGTATCTGCCTTTGCTCCAACACCACTAAATATTGGGGAGATTTAAGTTATTTACCCCTTGGCCTCCTCTTCTTCAGGTCAAAAATATAAAAAGGGCATCACAATATATGAAGACTATTAAACTATTAGACTGTATCTGAAGGAGGGTAAAGAAGATGGTGAAGGGTCTGGAGCTGGAACCATACAAAGAGCAGCTGAGGTCACTTGGTTTGATCAGCCTGGAGGAGACTGAGGGGAGACCTCATTGCAGTTACAGCTTCCTCAGGAGGGGAAGAGGAGGGCAGGCACTGATTTCTGCTCTGGTGACAGTGACAGGACCTGAGGGAATGGCCTGAAGTCGTTTCTGGGAGGTTTAGGTTGGATATTACAAAAAAGTTCTTCATCCAGAGGGTGGTTGAGCAGTGGACGGGCCCCCTAGGGAAGCTGTCAGAGCCCCAAGCCTGATAGAACTCAAGAAGAATTTGGAAAATGTCCTCAGGCACATGGTGTGACTCTTGGAGTTGTCTTGTGCAGGGCCAGGAGCTGGGCTCCAGGAGTTGGACCATGGATCCCTCCCCACTCAGATATTCTGTGATTCTGTAAGTCTCTTTTAGCTTCTCCTCATAAGAGTGCTCTGTTGACCCATCTGCAGCTTGCTCCCCAGCAGAACCAGGTGAGAGAAAACAACCCTGCTGCCATCCTCCCTGCCTCTCCTTGCAAAATGCCCTGTCCACCACAGTGCTCCAGCACTTCCTCCAAATCCCTGTAATTCCAGTGTCATAGCTAGCTTCCTCCAAATCCCTGTAATTCCAGTGTCANCTTCCTCCAAATCCCTGTAATTCCAGTGTCATAGCTAGCTTCCTCCAAATCCCTGTAATTCCAGTGTCACAGCTCTGCACCTGGGTTTCTCATTCCTCCTGTTTGTTTGTCGTGCTGGGTGTGTTCAGGTATTCAAAGAGGAGTATCATCCTCTTCTGCCCTGTGCTTTGCTTGCTTCCTCTCATCCATGGTTTCTGATTACCCCAGGCTGCTGCTGTCCCCAGCCCAGCAAGCTGAGCTCAAACTCCTCCTTGCCAGGTCAAGTTCCTTTCCGAAACTGCTCTGCTCTGTCCTCACTCTTTGAAGCAGATCCAGTTGTCACACACTCTCAGCTGTTTAGGGAAGACTTTCTTCCCTGTCTTTTTTCAATTAAACCTCTCTAAAGTGCACATGCAGTTTCAGACAGTGGGGCTGAAGTGCAGTCATTAATGACTAATGAGGAACTGACTTGCAGGAACCCTCCAAATTGAATATTTTCTTTTCAGATTTAGCACGATTAAACAAATTGCTTTTGTGTCCAATCACTAGCTTTATGAGAGAATTATTTTCCTGCTGCTCTGTCCAAACCCACAGAGACTAATTTAGATAACATTAATTGGTAATTTCCCAGATCAAAGCCTTTAATCAAATCAATAAAGATACATACTTTGCAGAATGCTGATTATCATTCATAGACATAAAATATTATTTGTCATGCCTACCTTGATAATGACATCAGAGTAATACCAAGACCAACAAGGAGAGATGCCCTGATACCTCATAATATGTTGATAATGCAAATGGTTTCCCTAAATTATTTGCTTGCCAGAGCATGGGGAGTGTCCTTGCTGTAGGCTTCCTTTAACTCCAAAATTTATTGGTAGCTTAAGCATGTATAAATTACTGTCAACAGCTTCAGTGATTATTTTTGTAAAAGTTCCTATGGAGACATTTCAGGAATGACATTAATAATTATATAGTTGTGGAGAAAGGGGTGGGGCTAAAGGCTCAACAAGTAATCATCATTTATCTTAAGAGTGAGTGGTGTGAAAAGTGACCCAATTTACACGACAGGAGCAGATAGGCAGCTACATGGTTTTCCCATGGCAATATCAAATCTTGATTTTTCCTCTTCAAAGGAGAAAATTTGATCTAAAAGCTGTTTGTTTACTGCTTATTGCTATGAACACCAAACAGTTAATGTGATGAATCCAACCTTCTGAGCCTTTTAGAGGAGAGTGACCAGATCCATAGGGAAGGAGACAAAAAAGAACTTTTTCAGAAAAGAGGTGAGTGCCAAGTTTGCAGTTGGCCTGCCCTTTCTGACCCCTTATACCTCTATTTTCCCACATTAATTTATTCCTCCCAAACCACCTTGGGGCATGTATAACACACTGTAACAGCAGTGGAAGCTGTCCCTGCCCAGGGCAGGAGGGGTGGAATGAGATGATCTTTTTGGTCCTTTCCAACCCAGGCCATTCTATGATTCTGTGATAACTTCTTTTTCTAGATCCAGCACCAGCCATACTTGCTAGGGAATGATCCTGTAATTCCTAGGTCCTATACACTGCTTTCCACCTGTGGATCTCAAAGGACATCCAGCAAACCCTGATGTCCAGAAGCCAAGGGTGGGGAAAGAGGGCAACCCATCCATGACACAAATCCTTAGATCCCAGCTCGACAAACCCACTCATCCTTTTCATCATCCAGTCATCTATTTCCTTTTTTTTATTTATTTCTAGTCCCACATTTGTGAACATGTCAGTGAAATTCCTCTTTCCTTTGGCAAACCTGCACTGGTAGAAGAAAATGTATTTTCTGCCTTGTTTTGCTTTGTTTGTGCATTCTACATTTGGGAAGAGGGTGGGGAGAGCAGAGAATCAACAGCTCTGTGAAGACCAGCTGCTTGCAACATGCTTCCCTTGCAGCTTTCCATCAGGAATCTGACAGCTTTACTTATTGTGATGGAGAAATAATGAGGTGAGAAAAGAGCTGTCAAAAAAAAGATCGGATCTCTTCTTCCAAGGAAGCAATTTACTTTTTGTGTGTTCTGTGGTTCCCAGAGACAAGAAGATGTAAGGACTCCAGTTATAGGAAAAAAATTCTGTATTTCCCTAAGCCAAGGCAATTACCAAAATAAAACAGAAAAAAAGATAAATTGTATGAAAAAAAAAAAAAAAAAAAGAGTCCTGTTAGTTTTGTTATGATGAATTTAATTAAATGTGGGTATTAACAACACTTGGGATAGGTGATTATAGGTGATGAGATCACCATGGGTTGCATTTATGGTTAAAGGGGAAGGAGTTAGTAGTGTTAATGAATTTTAAGGCTAATTCACCTCATCCTAAAACAGACTCCTGTATTTGGCCAGGTGAATTTCCCTCTAAATTTCCCTTTAAATTGATTCTATTAATCACCATAGATATCTGGTCCCAACTAAGGCCTTCCATGGGAAACTGGCAGATCTGACATAGGATCTCTTCACTGACTGGATCCAGGAGGGATACCCTAACACATCAAAAGTGGCACTAAATACTTTATGCATCTGAAATGTGCACAAGTTCAAAACTTCTAAAGAAACCTGATACTGCCCTGAATATATATATATATATATATATATCTTTATCTATCCAGCCTGGCACCAAAAGGACAGAATTTTCAGGACCTGGGATATTTCCTGTGGATGTTTTTATACCTCAGGCATCCACAAGAGGAATCTCAGGGCATCTCACCCAACACCAGGTCACCTTTGCTGAGACAATTGAACCTCCCTCAGTTGATGCAAAGATGTATTTGGAGAATATTTCAGGCACAGCACTGCAGGTGGGGTCTCACCAGAGCACACCAGAGGGGAGGAACAACCTCAAAAGGATATTTTTATACACGTTAATTATGTCCCTGGTGGTTTTCTAGATTATTGGATGCAGTGGGCTGCTCTGACTGATTAGTTCTCCACTGGCTGCAACAATCATTTAAGCACTGATCCATATCTACACGTGAAAACTCAAGTTTCATCTAAGTGAATGACACTTAAAGTGGATTTAAACACTGAAATATAGTTGTGATCAGCCACAACATACATGACTGGACCAAGAGTCACCTACACTTTACATGGCTAAAAAATGGTGAAAATCTTTAAAATTCCAGTACTAAATTTTAGACACAGTCAACTTAGTAAAACAGTCCCTTGATAAATCTGGTTATTTACATGTCTTAACTCTGGGATTCTCCCTTGAGAAGATGAAAATATAATTTTAAAGAAATAAGTCATGATCTTAAATGATGCTTGAATGTTGAGTCACCCTCCATTGCATCATTGCTGCTCCATGAAACGATGATGCTCAAGGTACTTAGAGACACATTTGGAAAGAAGGTTCAACACTTTTTTAGCTTTTACAACATTGGAAGTGCAAGACAGGCAGAGTTTTGGGGATTTTTTTTGGATCCTCTCAGTTTGGCACGTTACATATGGAAAGAAGATACACTTTTCATTTGCAAATGAAGCACGGGCACCTTTGAACGTGCACGTTCTCCTACATATGTGCCTGACTTTTACACGAGCATGATTAGCAGAGCCAATCCCCATTCCTTATGCTTTGCACACAAACCTGAGACTCTCTTTTGAACTGCAAATATTCCCTGAAGCAGTATTTACACTTGTAAGACAAGCGGATTGTCGCTATCCTACAAGCCTTATCCACAGTCAAGGGATCATGGCCAGTGGAATGAACAAAATTGTTTCCTGTGCTCTGCTTGCATATAAATTCTCACTTGTATTTTCAGTTTCCTCGTCTTTTTGTTCCCACACCCTTGAACTTCCTTGTCTGGAAGTAAAATTCTACCCCTTTTTCTATCCCTTATTCAGATGTAATGCATCAAAACAAACACTGGTACCTATTTGTTGGAAAGCCACTTGTGTGGACAATTGGTGGCACTGCTAGTGACGTTTTTATCTCCAGTTTTTGCTTTTGTTCTTCCCCAGGTTCACTTAACTGCATTTTTGTAATATGTTGAATGAGCACAGGAGTGAGAGGTGCTCTTTATATTCCAGCATCCTGCCTCACCACCCAGCAGCACAGCTTCAAGTGATATGGCACTGTAATAACATTAGCAGCCATATTAGATGCTCATTATCATGCCTTAATTGTTCAATAATTTTGATCAATGCCTGATTTCCGTGGTGCTGACTGTTGTGACTGCAAAATAAAAACACAGTTTAGGAGCTGTTGTGTGTACATCTGCTTAGTGGTTCCTTCACTTGTGCACAAATGTGTGTTTGTGTGTGAGAGACTGAGCGTGAGCTGTCAGGGAAGCTGCCTGCCAAAATGTTCCCTGCTTGCAGCTGCAGGGAACTGACAAAGGAGCCCAGGATAATCTTGCCTCAGTGGTTTAAGAAGCCACCTCTGTCAGCCACCAGGCTGTGATCAGATCTATCCCCTGGCTGTCAGCCTGGAGGATGGATGCCTGTGTCAGTGTGAAATCTGGTGATTCTGCTTTGCTCTCTCTGAGTGGCTGCGGGCTGGAAGAGGGGCTTTGACAGAGGGTTGTACTGCAAACCTGTGCTCCTGTTGTCAGCCCTGCTCTGGGTGCAGAGTGGCAGAGCAAAGAAGTGCCAATCTGTTGTAGGAAGAGCTGCCAGGGCTTGTTCATCAGTGTCTGTGGCCTTCCCAGGGAAAGGACTCTGTTCATTTGCTATGCTTACATCCAGGGCAAAGCACTGACAAGCCAAGGGAGGAATCCAATCACAGCATCATTAAGACTGGAAAAGAGCTCAAGGTCATTAAGTCCAACCTTTGTCTGATCCCCAGATCTCAACCAGCCCAGAGCGCTGAGTGCCACATTCAGTTGTTTCTTCAACATCTCCAGGGACAGGGACTCCACTGCCTCCCTGTGCAGCCCCTTGCAATGCCTGACCCCCTTTCTGTGAAGAAATTCCTCCTGATGCCCAAAACAAACCTCTGGAGAAGCCTGAGGCCACGTCCTCTCATCCTCTTGCTTGCTGCCTAGGAGAAGAGGCCAAGCCTCACCTGGCTACAGCCACTTGTCAGGGAGTTTTAGAGAGTGACAAGACCTTCCCTGAGCCTTCTTTTCACCAGGCTAAACAAACCCAGCTCCCTCAGCTGCTCCTCACAGGAGTTACCTCAAGACCCTTCAGCAGCTTTGTAGTGAAGAATAAATGAGAGTAAGCGTTGTAATAGGATAGACAGAGGACACTGACATGGAAAGAGAAGAGAACCAAGCAGGAAAATTGGTTGAGATTGGTTTACACTCTTTCAAAGGTGAAGCACACAGTGAATGCACCAATTGTCACCTGTTACATACAGAAATTCAGTGTGCCCATGCCATTGCAGAATACTCAATTGCAACAGACAGTGAATGCAATTTAAAAATCATTCTTTCTCTCACAGCAGCACCTAAATGCAGCTCAGGATGATGGCTGGCAAAGGAATACCATCCCTTGATTAAAACATCTCACTTCCCTTTAAACTGAGGAGTCATCACTGACTTCTCCATACACTTATTAGAGCTGAGAAAAATTCACACTATCCTTTGTATGATAAATGCTGATTTGTTTTGAAGAAAAACATCATTCCAGACTGGAATGAATATTTACAATAGGAAGTAAAAAATCCACAAGGAAAATGAAAGTTTTGAAACTGTATGGTTTTTTTTTTTCAATTTCAACTTTGCAACATGATAAATTATATCCTTACATGTGATGAATTATAACGAGCAGCACACATTTCAAAATGAGAAGTAATTAAAAAACAAAAACAAACAAGCCCTGCAATGAGCTGTTAAAGCTGAAAACCTCCCAGCACAGCATTTTCAAACAGCTGTACTGCTAAATTGCCTGTTCCCTTGATAGTAAAGAACAGACAGAAAACTCCTGCTAGAGAGTTCAACTAGTACAGCCTCAGGTAATGTGCAACCACCAGAGAGGAAGAGGGAGAGACAGAGCTACAGGAAACAGGGCAGGCTGTCCAAAGGCGTGGATTTGGGTTCAGGTGCATGGACATTACTGGAGAAGTGACATTCAGCACAACAAATGGACCCATGAAGGAACCCCTTTCAGGGAGAGTTACTGATATGCATCCAAAGATAAAAATAGCAGCCTATGTTGCCATCTTTGTTCAAGAAACAGACCTTTTCTGGGTCTGTGTTAGCAACAATTGCTTCTCTCTGGGAAGGATTTGATTTTGAGACTCAGGCAGGTGTGCACCACCATACCTGAGGATAAGTCCTGTCTTGGGTGTCCTGTTGCAATGACCTCACTTACAGGCCATGAGTCTGAGCATCCTCCCTCGTTCCAGAGTCCCCAAAGAACTCTGCTTAGGCACCACAGCTGTGTTTGCACCACAAGGATTTGTTCCTGTGCCCACAACACAGAAAATACCGACATCTCTTGGAGCACAGGGCTGATGAGGAGTGGCTGAGGGAGCTGGAAGGGCCCAGCCCAGAGAAAATGAGGCTCAAGGAGATCTTACCACTCTCTAAACTTACCTGAGAGGAAGTTGTAACCAGGTGAGGGTCAGCTTCTGCTCCCAGGTAACAAGTGAAAGGACAAGAGGAAATAGCCTCAAATATTGCCAGGAGAAAATAGGATTGGATACTAAAAAAATAAATTCTTTGGAAGGGAGGTCAAGCATTGGAACAGCTTGCCCAGGGCAGTGGTAAAGTCACCATCCCTGGAAGTGTTCAAAGAATATGTAGATGTGGTGCTTGGGGACATGGTTTAGTGGTGGACCTGGCAGTGTTGGGTTAATGATTGGACTTGACACCCTTTTAGAGGTCTTTTCCAACCTTAGTGATTCTGGGATCCTGGGATGTGTATGAACACGTTTGGTGGAGAACACTGAAGCCAATAAATGAGGGAGAATTAATAATGCAAAGACACCCGAGCTGGAATAGCTTCCATCAAAATCAGAGAGAGAGAGAGAGAGAAATCAAATCTTTCAATTCTATTGTCTCCCTTGGCAGAAACTTAGTTTTCAGCATGGGTTAATGTGACAGGGAATCGATGTAATGACTTTCTGGAAGATTATTTTCTTTACAACAACAACAATAATAAAAGAGGAATGTACGAAGAATGAGGGATAAATTTTTCTCAAAGACTCTTTGATTCATTTGCTGCTCAGGTTGTATTTTTTCTTTTTGTCCATGAAATCCTGACACCTTTTAGGTCTTGTATTTCCTTCCCACAAGTCTCTTCATAATTTTCTGGTTTTTTTATAGACTCATCCTTTGTTCTTCAGGATTTTTCCCAAGTCTCCAAATGAGCTCACAGGATTCATACGGTGTCTCTTCCTTTGGGAATTCCACACCCAGTCACAGGAACCCCTTCTTTTTTATATTTGAAACTTATGACTCAAAAGATCATCCCACGCTGTCACACAGCTTGACACGTCCTTAGCTCAGCCCATCCCTGACATTTCCCTTTCAATTTCCAGCAGCTACAATAAAATCACCAATCTCCATTCTTTTTTTTTATTATTATTTTATNTTTATTTTATTTTATTTTATTTTATTTTATTTTATTTTATTTTATTTTATTTTATTTTATTTTATTTTATTTTATTTTATATTTTTTTATTATTTTTTCACTATTGATAAAAATTTACATTATAGTTATCCAAGACAATGAATCAATTTTTTGGGTTCTGATTTTTTAGGGAAAGAAATATGAAAATCTCATGGCTACTTCCTTTATTGCACTTTTATGAACAGCCTTTCTTATTAGTCTATATAGCATCATTTTATTCCCACCTAGAAACATCTTTATGATTACAAACAAATCTTACTGGAAAAAAAATCCTCAGTTTAGAAAATGCACATTTTTCTGAACTTTATTTTGTGGGGAATTAAATTTTCAGCCTAAAAGTAGTCAAGTAGATAATTTCACTGTTTCTTATAATTTTACTAAGTTGAAGGAATTAATCTGATCTTACTATCACTTACTTATGATTTTTGTATTATTTTTAATATAATTGTAATGGTCTATTTCTATATTGTATTGAGACCAATGAACATTGGTGCATTATCAGAAAGGGTTCACGTCTTTCTTGACCAAATGAAAGCAAAATAGATCTGCCTTTATCTCCTGATAGGGTTTCATACTTCAGGTTATGATTTTGTCCATATTGTCACTACTTTGCCTGCACATTCAGGTCTCCAGCCAGGACAGATGACAAGGTCCTGGAGTTCCTCATGATATGAAGGTTCAGTTTGATGCCCATATTAAATTACAGTTTTTGGCCTTTGTGGCACTCTGTCCTCTCAGCTTTCCTTAGACCCTACAAAACCTCATTGCTCTGATTTTCTAACCCCATTAAAGGGGGTTATGAGGGACCCTACAACATCTCCTGATGGCCTTCTCTCCACATTTGTCTCTATTTCACCTTCAATTTCTCTTGGTCTCCAGTCATTGCTGACAAAAATCTCCAGGCTACCTTTGAGGTATTTTAATTTTCATTACTTTTGCCTTTAGCTATGCTGTGTGGACAAACAGTAAAAATCTCAAGTACA
Organism: Parus major; assembly: GCF_001522545.3. NCBI lineage: Eukaryota > Metazoa > Chordata > Aves > Passeriformes > Paridae > Parus > Parus major. Next base: position 147,597,115 of record NC_031769.1, read on the forward strand.
CCAAGCAAAGAAAAACACTGGGATCACATTTTGAGGTAGTCTTTAATTATGTGATCACATTCAACCTCAGATTCATACTTTATTTTGTGCCCAGAACATAATGATAATTTAGGAAGAAGACAGGCAATATGTTGTTTCTGTTTTCCTGTTCAGTGACTGCAGCAAGTTTATCCCAGTTTATCCTTGAACCTTACTCAACCCTGTTCTACAGAGAAAACAAAATTATCTTCTTGGGATCTTCTCTTATGTTCAATATTGCATCTTCTGAGGGTTTTTCAAATTCTTAGGAGCCAATTTTCAAAATGTTTCTATTTCTGGGATCATGCATAATTCACATAATTGAAGGCAAATGTTCCCCTAACTTTTGGGTGCTGAATTTCAGTTGCCCTGTTTAGATAATAAATACAGCTGAGAACACAAATTTTAAAGATTTCCAGCAGAGCCCCTGTGATAGAAGGGTCGATTCCTCTTGGATTTGTGGGATCCATGGAGAGAGGTGGCACCAGAACCAGAAGCTGAGGACATGGATGTGTCTCTTTCCAATGAAGATCTTTTCCACTTACTGGAAACCCTCTGATATGCAGGAGATATGAGGTATATCCATGAATCTCACAAACAGTGGGAAGGATTTATAATGCTGGAAGTGAAAAATCACCAACACCTTGGCACTTCCTGTTTGCCAAGTCAAACTTTGGTCAAGACCTTGGCATTTAGGGGCAGGTGAACCTTTCTCTTTGTGTCCTGAGCAGCTGAGCAATATCTCAAAGAAATGCTCCTGTTTGACCTCTGCAGGTGTGGTTTTGTCCTGGTTGGTTTGTTGACCCCAGAGGGGTGATGAATAAATCTCCACAGTGGCATTATTTTGGTGCTGGTGTTCAGAAGGTACATCCGTGGATTTTCTGGGTTAGCTTTCTTAATGGAAAGTTAGAAGCAGCTGCCAACCTTGTATCCCTGGGAAAAGGAGTTGGAATGTTCTTTGTGGATTTGCATTTTCCTGTCTTCAACAGATCCTAATGGATTATACACACACTTTGGGCCCAGGCATATCACTTCTTCATCCAGTGACAAATCTAGAGCTTGAAATTTTCTTTTTTTCAATCAAAATCTGAAGAACACTCTAAAGGGGAACTTTTTCCTGAGAAAAATTTTCCTGGATTTTATT